>NW_027507685.1:62241574-62246574 GCF_037356315.1 Lithobates pipiens | reverse complement strand
CCAAAAACTTTGCACATCCTACATAAAGATCAAATTCTTGAGGAAAATCTGCTAGACCATGCTGTTAAATCTCTCATTTAAAGTGCAACTTTAGTCAGAAAAGTAAGTCCTGCTACATCTCTTCCGGTTGTCCCATTTTGCATATATACTCATGTAAAACATTAAAAAATATGCTTCTATACACTTTGAAATCCAGTAATACGCTGTTTCAACCTGCTCTGCACATACTCAGTTGCTCTCCCATTTTAGGCATATTTAAGTTATGACACCAGCCATTTGATGATTTGATAGTTTGGTTGAGAACACAAGCAAATGGGACAGTTATCAATCCCGGGATTCCATGCATGTAACTGTGTTTTGAAACCCTTAAATCAATTGGTTTACTTCCACTTTATGATTTATTTCTGTTTGGAGGCTCTGGGCTTCAGCAAATTGGAAGCCTCCAGCAAGAAGCACGTTGTTATGGCTAAAGCAAGAAGTTACGAGTGAAGGTCACAGGAAGGAACTGGAAAGCAGCATAGAAAACGACCACGAAGGGACTCGAACCCTCAATCTTCTGATCCGAAGTCAGACGCCTTATCCATTAGGCCACGCGGTCTGCCACAAGGCCATGATTCTGGTTTGTGGCGCCCGGATCAACCAAACACTCGAAGATCACCTGGGACATCTTCTACTTTTTTTGCTCAAGGAGATTTGGTAGAAAGGATCTGAAATGTATGACTTGGTGCAAGGTCATGCTTTAAGAAGTGCATTTGCAAAAGGGCCTAGGTTCAGAGTGTTCATACAGCTCCTTGACAATGGTAATAGATCAATAGAGTACTACGAGTAGATGATATTTCCAGAGGAAGCCATAGCACCTCAATATATCTTGTCAGGATGGCCGAGTGGTCTAAGGCGCCAGACTCAAGAGCTGTTTCTTCACATTGTGTGGGTGTTCTGGTCTCCAAATGGAGGCGTGGGTTCAAATCCCACTTCTGACAATCTGTTTACACATTTAGCTTGAACTACAATCACCACTCCCGCTGTGTTTTCATGCTACCATGTCACCGACAAAAAAACATGAAAAAAAATCCAAAAACTTTGCACATCCTACATAAAGATCAAATTCTTGAGGAAAATCTGCTAGACCATGCTGTTAAATCTGTCATTTAAAGTGCAACTTTAGTCAGAAAAGTAAGTCCTGCTACATCTCTTCCGGTTGTCCCATTTTGCATATATACTCATGTAAAACATTTAAAAATATGGTTCTATACACTTTGAAATCCAGTAATACGCTGTTTCAACCTGCTCTGTACATACTCAGTTGCTCTCCCATTTTAGGCATATTTAAGTTATGACACCAGCCATTTGATGATTTGATAGTTTGGTTGAGAACACAAGCAAATGGGACAGTTATCAATCCCGGGATTCCAGGCATGTAACTGTGTTTTGAAACCCTTAAATCAATTGGTTTACTTCCACTTTATGATTTACTTCTGTTTGGAGGCTCTGGGCTTCAGCAAATTGGAAGCCTCCAGCAAGAAGCACGTTGTTATGGCTAAAGCAAGAATTTACGAGTGAAGGTCACAGGAAGGAACTGGAAAGCAGCATAGAAAACGACCACGAAGGGACTCGAACCCTCAATCTTCTGATCCGAAGTCAGACGCCTTATCCATTAGGCCACGCGGTCTGCCACAAGGACATGATCCTGGTTTGTGGCGCCCGGATCAACCAAACACTCGAAGATCACCTGGGACATCTTCTACTTTTTTTGCTCAAGGAGATTTGGTAGAAAGGATCTGAAATGTATGACTTGGTGCAAGGTCATGCTTTAAGAAGTGCATTTGCAAAATGGCCTAGGTTCAGAGTGTTCATACAGCTCCTTGACAATGGTAATAGATCAATAGAGTACCACGAGTAGATGATATTTCCAGAGGAAGCCATAGCACCTCAATATATCTTGTCAGGATGGCCGAGTGGTCTAAGGCGCCAGACTCAAGAGCTGTTTCTTCACATTGTGTGGGTGTTCTGGTCTCCAAATGGAGGCGTGGGTTCAAATCCCACTTCTGACAATCTGTTTACACATTTAGCTTGAACTACAATCACCACTCCCGCTGTGTTTTCATGCTACCATGTCACCGACAAAAAAACATGAAAAAAAATCCAAAAACTTTGCACATCCTACATAAAGATCAAATTCTTGAGGAAAATCTGCTAGACCATGCTGTTAAATCTCTCATTTAAAGTGCAACTTTAGTCAGAAAAGTAAGTCCTGCTACATCTCTTCCGGTTGTCCCATTTTGCATATATACTCATGTAAAACATTAAAAAATATGCTTCTATACACTTTGAAATCCAGTAATACGCTGTTTCAACCTGCTCTGCACATACTCAGTTGCTCTCCCATTTTAGGCATATTTAAGTTATGACACCAGCCATTTGATGATTTGATAGTTTGGTTGAGAACACAAGCAAATGGGACAGTTATCAATCCCGGGATTCCATGCATGTAACTGTGTTTTGAAACCCTTAAATCAATTGGTTTACTTCCACTTTATGATTTATTTCTGTTTGGAGGCTCTGGGCTTCAGCAAATTGGAAGCCTCCAGCAAGAAGCACGTTGTTATGGCTAAAGCAAGAAGTTACGAGTGAAGGTCACAGGAAGGAACTGGAAAGCAGCATAGAAAACGACCACGAAGGGACTCGAACCCTCAATCTTCTGATCCGAAGTCAGACGCCTTATCCATTAGGCCACGCGGTCTGCCACAAGGCCATGATTCTGGTTTGTGGCGCCCGGATCAACCAAACACTCGAAGATCACCTGGGACATCTTCTACTTTTTTTGCTCAAGGAGATTTGGTAGAAAGGATCTGAAATGTATGACTTGGTGCAAGGTCATGCTTTAAGAAGTGCATTTGCAAAAGGGCCTAGGTTCAGAGTGTTCATACAGCTCCTTGACAATGGTAATAGATCAATAGAGTACTACGAGTAGATGATATTTCCAGAGGAAGCCATAGCACCTCAATATATCTTGTCAGGATGGCCGAGTGGTCTAAGGCGCCAGACTCAAGAGCTGTTTCTTCACATTGTGTGGGTGTTCTGGTCTCCAAATGGAGGCGTGGGTTCAAATCCCACTTCTGACAATCTGTTTACACATTTAGCTTGAACTACAATCACCACTCCCGCTGTGTTTTCATGCTACCATGTCACCGACAAAAAAACATGAAAAAAAATCCAAAAACTTTGCACATCCTACATAAAGATCAAATTCTTGAGGAAAATCTGCTAGACCATGCTGTTAAATCTGTCATTTAAAGTGCAACTTTAGTCAGAAAAGTAAGTCCTGCTACATCTCTTCCGGTTGTCCCATTTTGCATATATACTCATGTAAAACATTTAAAAATATGGTTCTATACACTTTGAAATCCAGTAATACGCTGTTTCAACCTGCTCTGTACATACTCAGTTGCTCTCCCATTTTAGGCATATTTAAGTTATGACACCAGCCATTTGATGATTTGATAGTTTGGTTGAGAACACAAGCAAATGGGACAGTTATCAATCCCGGGATTCCAGGCATGTAACTGTGTTTTGAAACCCTTAAATCAATTGGTTTACTTCCACTTTATGATTTACTTCTGTTTGGAGGCTCTGGGCTTCAGCAAATTGGAAGCCTCCAGCAAGAAGCACGTTGTTATGGCTAAAGCAAGAATTTACGAGTGAAGGTCACAGGAAGGAACTGGAAAGCAGCATAGAAAACGACCACGAAGGGACTCGAACCCTCAATCTTCTGATCCGAAGTCAGACGCCTTATCCATTAGGCCACGCGGTCTGCCACAAGGACATGATCCTGGTTTGTGGCGCCCGGATCAACCAAACACTCGAAGATCACCTGGGACATCTTCTACTTTTTTTGCTCAAGGAGATTTGGTAGAAAGGATCTGAAATGTATGACTTGGTGCAAGGTCATGCTTTAAGAAGTGCATTTGCAAAATGGCCTAGGTTCAGAGTGTTCATACAGCTCCTTGACAATGGTAATAGATCAATAGAGTACCACGAGTAGATGATATTTCCAGAGGAAGCCATAGCACCTCAATATATCTTGTCAGGATGGCCGAGTGGTCTAAGGCGCCAGACTCAAGAGCTGTTTCTTCACATTGTGTGGGTGTTCTGGTCTCCAAATGGAGGCGTGGGTTCAAATCCCACTTCTGACAATCTGTTTACACATTTAGCTTGAACTACAATCACCACTCCCGCTGTGTTTTCATGCTACCATGTCACCGACAAAAAAACATGAAAAAAAATCCAAAAACTTTGCACATCCTACATAAAGATCAAATTCTTGAGGAAAATCTGCTAGACCATGCTGTTAAATCTCTCATTTAAAGTGCAACTTTAGTCAGAAAAGTAAGTCCTGCTACATCTCTTCCGGTTGTCCCATTTTGCATATATACTCATGTAAAACATTAAAAAATATGCTTCTATACACTTTGAAATCCAGTAATACGCTGTTTCAACCTGCTCTGCACATACTCAGTTGCTCTCCCATTTTAGGCATATTTAAGTTATGACACCAGCCATTTGATGATTTGATAGTTTGGTTGAGAACACAAGCAAATGGGACAGTTATCAATCCCGGGATTCCATGCATGTAACTGTGTTTTGAAACCCTTAAATCAATTGGTTTACTTCCACTTTATGATTTATTTCTGTTTGGAGGCTCTGGGCTTCAGCAAATTGGAAGCCTCCAGCAAGAAGCACGTTGTTATGGCTAAAGCAAGAAGTTACGAGTGAAGGTCACAGGAAGGAACTGGAAAGCAGCATAGAAAACGACCACGAAGGGACTCGAACCCTCAATCTTCTGATCCGAAGTCAGACGCCTTATCCATTAGGCCACGCGGTCTGCCACAAGGCCATGATTCTGGTTTGTGGCGCCCGGATCAACCAAACACTCGAAGATCACCTGGGACATCTTCTACTTTTTTTGCTCAAGGAGATTTGGTAGAAAGGATCTGAAATGT
>NW_027507685.1:62151574-62239074 GCF_037356315.1 Lithobates pipiens | reverse complement strand
AAAACTTTGCACATCCTACATAAAGATCAAATTCATGAGGAAAATCTGCTAGACCATGCTGTTAAATCTCTCATTTAAAGTGCAACTTTAGTCAGAAAAGTAAGTCCTGCTACATCTCTTCCGGTTGTCCCATTTTGCATATATACTCATGTAAAACATTAAAAAATATGCTTCTATACACTTTGAAATCCAGTAATACGCTGTTTCAACCTGCTCTGCACATACTCAGTTGCTCTCCCATTTTAGGCATATTTAAGTTATGACACCAGCCATTTGATGATTTGATAGTTTGGTTGAGAACACAAGCAAATGGGACAGTTATCAATCCCGGGATTCCATGCATGTAACTGTGTTTTGAAACCCTTAAATCAATTGGTTTACTTCCACTTTATGATTTATTTCTGTTTGGAGGCTCTGGGCTTCAGCAAATTGGAAGCCTCCAGCAAGAAGCACGTTGTTATGGCTAAAGCAAGAAGTTACGAGTGAAGGTCACAGGAAGGAACTGGAAAGCAGCATAGAAAACGACCACGAAGGGACTCGAACCCTCAATCTTCTGATCCGAAGTCAGACGCCTTATCCATTAGGCCACGCGGTCTGCCACAAGGCCATGATTCTGGTTTGTGGCGCCCGGATCAACCAAACACTCGAAGATCACCTGGGACATCTTCTACTTTTTTTGCTCAAGGAGATTTGGTAGAAAGGATCTGAAATGTATGACTTGGTGCAAGGTCATGCTTTAAGAAGTGCATTTGCAAAAGGGCCTAGGTTCAGAGTGTTCATACAGCTCCTTGACAATGGTAATAGATCAATAGAGTACTACGAGTAGATGATATTTCCAGAGGAAGCCATAGCACCTCAATATATCTTGTCAGGATGGCCGAGTGGTCTAAGGCGCCAGACTCAAGAGCTGTTTCTTCACATTGTGTGGGTGTTCTGGTCTCCAAATGGAGGCGTGGGTTCAAATCCCACTTCTGACAATCTGTTTACACATTTAGCTTGAACTACAATCACCACTCCCGCTGTGTTTTCATGCTACCATGTCACCGACAAAAAAACATGAAAAAAAATCCAAAAACTTTGCACATCCTACATAAAGATCAAATTCTTGAGGAAAATCTGCTAGACCATGCTGTTAAATCTGTCATTTAAAGTGCAACTTTAGTCAGAAAAGTAAGTCCTGCTACATCTCTTCCGGTTGTCCCATTTTGCATATATACTCATGTAAAACATTTAAAAATATGGTTCTATACACTTTGAAATCCAGTAATACGCTGTTTCAACCTGCTCTGTACATACTCAGTTGCTCTCCCATTTTAGGCATATTTAAGTTATGACACCAGCCATTTGATGATTTGATAGTTTGGTTGAGAACACAAGCAAATGGGACAGTTATCAATCCCGGGATTCCAGGCATGTAACTGTGTTTTGAAACCCTTAAATCAATTGGTTTACTTCCACTTTATGATTTACTTCTGTTTGGAGGCTCTGGGCTTCAGCAAATTGGAAGCCTCCAGCAAGAAGCACGTTGTTATGGCTAAAGCAAGAATTTACGAGTGAAGGTCACAGGAAGGAACTGGAAAGCAGCATAGAAAACGACCACGAAGGGACTCGAACCCTCAATCTTCTGATCCGAAGTCAGACGCCTTATCCATTAGGCCACGCGGTCTGCCACAAGGACACGATCCTGGTTTGTGGCGCCCGGATCAACCAAACACTCGAAGATCACCTGGGACATCTTCTACTTTTTTTGCTCAAGGAGATTTGGTAGAAAGGATCTGAAATGTATGACTTGGTGCAAGGTCATGCTTTAAGAAGTGCATTTGCAAAATGGCCTAGGTTCAGAGTGTTCATACAGCTCCTTGACAATGGTAATAGATCAATAGAGTACCACGAGTAGATGATATTTCCAGAGGAAGCCATAGCACCTCAATATATCTTGTCAGGATGGCCGAGTGGTCTAAGGCGCCAGACTCAAGAGCTGTTTCTTCACATTGTGTGGGTGTTCTGGTCTCCAAATGGAGGCGTGGGTTCAAATCCCACTTCTGACAATCTGTTTACACATTTAGCTTGAACTACAATCACCACTCCCGCTGTGTTTTCATGCTACCATGTCACCGACAAAAAAACATGAAAAAAAATCCAAAAACTTTGCACATCCTACATAAAGATCAAATTCTTGAGGAAAATCTGCTAGACCATGCTGTTAAATCTCTCATTTAAAGTGCAACTTTAGTCAGAAAAGTAAGTCCTGCTACATCTCTTCCGGTTGTCCCATTTTGCATATATACTCATGTAAAACATTAAAAAATATGCTTCTATACACTTTGAAATCCAGTAATACGCTGTTTCAACCTGCTCTGCACATACTCAGTTGCTCTCCCATTTTAGGCATATTTAAGTTATGACACCAGCCATTTGATGATTTGATAGTTTGGTTGAGAACACAAGCAAATGGGACAGTTATCAATCCCGGGATTCCAGGCATGTAACTGTGTTTTGAAACCCTTAAATCAATTGGTTTACTTCCACTTTATGATTTACTTCTGTTTGGAGGCTCTGGGCTTCAGCAAATTGGAAGCCTCCAGCAAGAAGCACGTTGTTATAGCTAAAGCAAGAATTTACGAGTGAAGGTCACAGGAAGGAACTGGAAAGCAGCATAGAAAACGACCACGAAGGGACTTGAACCCTCAATCTTCTGATCCGAAGTCAGACGCCTTATCCATTAGGCCACGCGGTCTGCCACAAGGACATGATTCTGGTTTGTGGCGCCCGGATCAACCAAACACTCGAAGATCACCTGGGACATCTTCTACTTTTTTTGCTCAAGGAGATTTGGTAGAAAGGATCTGAAATGTATGACTTGGTGCAAGGTCATGCTTTAAGAAGTGCATTTGCAAAATGGCCTAGGTTCAGAGTGTTCATACAGCTCCTTGACAATGGTAATAGATCAATAGAGTACCACGAGTAGATGATATTTCCAGAGGAAGCCATAGCACCTCAATATATCTTGTCAGGATGGCCGAGTGGTCTAAGGCGCCAGACTCAAGAGCTGTTTCTTCACATTGTGTGGGTGTTCTGGTCTCCAAATGGAGGCGTGGGTTCAAATCCCACTTCTGACAATCTGTTTACACATTTAGCTTGAACTACAATCACCACTCCCGCTGTGTTTTCATGCTACCATGTCACCGACAAAAAAACATGAAAAAAAATCCAAAAACTTTGCACATCCTACATAAAGATCAAATTCATGAGGAAAATCTGCTAGACCATGCTGTTAAATCTCTCATTTAAAGTGCAACTTTAGTCAGAAAAGTAAGTCCTGCTACATCTCTTCCGGTTGTCCCATTTTGCATATATACTCATGTAAAACATTAAAAAATATGCTTCTATACACTTTGAAATCCAGTAATACGCTGTTTCAACCTGCTCTGCACATACTCAGTTGCTCTCCCATTTTAGGCATATTTAAGTTATGACACCAGCCATTTGATGATTTGATAGTTTGGTTGAGAACACAAGCAAATGGGACAGTTATCAATCCCGGGATTCCATGCATGTAACTGTGTTTTGAAACCCTTAAATCAATTGGTTTACTTCCACTTTATGATTTATTTCTGTTTGGAGGCTCTGGGCTTCAGCAAATTGGAAGCCTCCAGCAAGAAGCACGTTGTTATGGCTAAAGCAAGAAGTTACGAGTGAAGGTCACAGGAAGGAACTGGAAAGCAGCATAGAAAACGACCACGAAGGGACTCGAACCCTCAATCTTCTGATCCGAAGTCAGACGCCTTATCCATTAGGCCACGCGGTCTGCCACAAGGCCATGATTCTGGTTTGTGGCGCCCGGATCAACCAAACACTCGAAGATCACCTGGGACATCTTCTACTTTTTTTGCTCAAGGAGATTTGGTAGAAAGGATCTGAAATGTATGACTTGGTGCAAGGTCATGCTTTAAGAAGTGCATTTGCAAAAGGGCCTAGGTTCAGAGTGTTCATACAGCTCCTTGACAATGGTAATAGATCAATAGAGTACTACGAGTAGATGATATTTCCAGAGGAAGCCATAGCACCTCAATATATCTTGTCAGGATGGCCGAGTGGTCTAAGGCGCCAGACTCAAGAGCTGTTTCTTCACATTGTGTGGGTGTTCTGGTCTCCAAATGGAGGCGTGGGTTCAAATCCCACTTCTGACAATCTGTTTACACATTTAGCTTGAACTACAATCACCACTCCCGCTGTGTTTTCATGCTACCATGTCACCGACAAAAAAACATGAAAAAAATCCAAAAACTTTGCACATCCTACATAAAGATCAAATTCTTGAGGAAAATCTGCTAGACCATGCTGTTAAATCTGTCATTTAAAGTGCAACTTTAGTCAGAAAAGTAAGTCCTGCTACATCTCTTCCGGTTGTCCCATTTTGCATATATACTCATGTAAAACATTAAAAAATATGCTTCTATACACTTTGAAATCCAGTAATACGCTGTTTCAACCTGCTCTGCACATACTCAGTTGCTCTCCCATTTTAGGCATATTTAAGTTATGACACCAGCCATTTGATGATTTGATAGTTTGGTTGAGAACACAAGCAAATGGGACAGTTATCAATCCCGGGATTCCAGGCATGTAACTGTGTTTTGAAACCCTTAAATCAATTGGTTTACTTCCACTTTATGATTTACTTCTGTTTGGAGGCTCTGGGCTTCAGCAAATTGGAAGCCTCCAGCAAGAAGCACGTTGTTATGGCTAAAGCAAGAATTTACGAGTGAAGGTCACAGGAAGGAACTGGAAAGCAGCATAGAAAACGACCACGAAGGGACTCGAACCCTCAATCTTCTGATCCGAAGTCAGACGCCTTATCCATTAGGCCACGCGGTCTGCCACAAGGACATGATTCTGGTTTGTGGCGCCCGGATCAACCAAACACTCGAAGATCACCTGGGACATCTTCTACTTTTTTTGCTCAAGGAGATTTGGTAGAAAGGATCTGAAATGTATGACTTGGTGCAAGGTCATGCTTTAAGAAGTGCATTTGCAAAATGGCCTAGGTTCAGAGTGTTCATACAGCTCCTTGACAATGGTAATAGATCAATAGAGTACCACGAGTAGATGATATTTCCAGAGGAAGCCATAGCACCTCAATATATCTTGTCAGGATGGCCGAGTGGTCTAAGGCGCCAGACTCAAGAGCTGTTTCTTCACATTGTGTGGGTGTTCTGGTCTCCAAATGGAGGCGTGGGTTCAAATCCCACTTCTGACAATCTGTTTACACATTTAGCTTGAACTACAATCACCACTCCCGCTGTGTTTTCATGCTACCATGTCACCGACAAAAAAACATGAAAAAAAATCCAAAAACTTTGCACATCCTACATAAAGATCAAATTCTTGAGGAAAATCTGCTAGACCATGCTGTTAAATCTGTCATTTAAAGTGCAACTTTAGTCAGAAAAGTAAGTCCTGCTACATCTCTTCCGGTTGTCCCATTTTGCATATATACTCATGTAAAACATTAAAAAATATGCTTCTATACACTTTGAAATCCAGTAATACGCTGTTTCAACCTGCTCTGCACATACTCAGTTGCTCTCCCATTTTAGGCATATTTAAGTTATGACACCAGCCATTTGATGATTTGATAGTTTGGTTGAGAACACAAGCAAATGGGACAGTTATCAATCCCGGGATTCCAGGCATGTAACTGTGTTTTGAAACCCTTAAATCAATTGGTTTACTTCCACTTTATGATTTACTTCTGTTTGGAGGCTCTGGGCTTCAGCAAATTGGAAGCCTCCAGCAAGAAGCACGTTGTTATAGCTAAAGCAAGAATTTACGAGTGAAGGTCACAGGAAGGAACTGGAAAGCAGCATAGAAAACGACCACGAAGGGACTCGAACCCTCAATCTTCTGATCCGAAGTCAGACGCCTTATCCATTAGGCCACGCGGTCTGCCACAAGGACATGATTCTGGTTTGTGGCGCCCGGATCAACCAAACACTCGAAGATCACCTGGGACATCTTCTACTTTTTTTGCTCAAGGAGATTTGGTAGAAAGGATCTGAAATGTATGACTTGGTGCAAGGTCATGCTTTAAGAAGTGCATTTGCAAAATGGCCTAGGTTCAGAGTGTTCATACAGCTCCTTGACAATGGTAATAGATCAATAGAGTACCACGAGTAGATGATATTTCCAGAGGAAGCCATAGCACCTCAATATATCTTGTCAGGATGGCCGAGTGGTCTAAGGCGCCAGACTCAAGAGCTGTTTCTTCACATTGTGTGGGTGTTCTGGTCTCCAAATGGAGGCGTGGGTTCAAATGCCACTTCTGACAATCTGTTTACACATTTAGCTTGAACTACAATCACCACTCCCGCTGTGTTTTCATGCTACCATGTCACCGACAAAAAAACATGAAAAAAAATCCAAAAACTTTGCACATCCTACATAAAGATCAAATTCTTGAGGAAAATCTGCTAGACCATGCTGTTAAATCTCTCATTTAAAGTGCAACTTTAGTCAGAAAAGTAAGTCCTGCTACATCTCTTCCGGTTGTCCCATTTTGCATATATACTCATGTAAAACATTAAAAAATATGCTTCTATACACTTTGAAATCCAGTAATACGCTGTTTCAACCTGCTCTGCACATACTCAGTTGCTCTCCCATTTTAGGCATATTTAAGTTATGACACCAGCCATTTGATGATTTGATAGTTTGGTTGAGAACACAAGCAAATGGGACAGTTATCAATCCCGGGATTCCATGCATGTAACTGTGTTTTGAAACCCTTAAATCAATTGGTTTACTTCCACTTTATGATTTATTTCTGTTTGGAGGCTCTGGGCTTCAGCAAATTGGAAGCCTCCAGCAAGAAGCACGTTGTTATGGCTAAAGCAAGAAGTTACGAGTGAAGGTGGCAGGAAGGAACTGGAAAGCAGCATAGAAAACGACCACGAAGGGACTCGAACCCTCAATCTTCTGATCCGAAGTCAGACGCCTTATCCATTAGGCCACGCGGTCTGCCACAAGGCCATGATTCTGGTTTGTGGCGCCCGGATCAACCAAACACTCGAAGATCACCTGGGACATCTTCTACTTTTTTTGCTCAAGGAGATTTGGTAGAAAGGATCTGAAATGTATGACTTGGTGCAAGGTCATGCTTTAAGAAGTGCATTTGCAAAAGGGCCTAGGTTCAGAGTGTTCATACAGCTCCTTGACAATGGTAATAGATCAATAGAGTACTACGAGTAGATGATATTTCCAGAGGAAGCCATAGCACCTCAATATATCTTGTCAGGATGGCCGAGTGGTCTAAGGCGCCAGACTCAAGAGCTGTTTCTTCACATTGTGTGGGTGTTCTGGTCTCCAAATGGAGGCGTGGGTTCAAATCCCACTTCTGACAATCTGTTTACACATTTAGCTTGAACTACAATCACCACTCCCGCTGTGTTTTCATGCTACCATGTCACCGACAAAAAAACATGAAAAAAAATCCAAAAACTTTGCACATCCTACATAAAGATCAAATTCTTGAGGAAAATCTGCTAGACCATGCTGTTAAATCTGTCATTTAAAGTGCAACTTTAGTCAGAAAAGTAAGTCCTGCTACATCTCTTCCGGTTGTCCCATTTTGCATATATACTCATGTAAAACATTAAAAAATATGCTTCTATACACTTTGAAATCCAGTAATACGCTGTTTCAACCTGCTCTGCACATACTCAGTTGCTCTCCCATTTTAGGCATATTTAAGTTATGACACCAGCCATTTGATGATTTGATAGTTTGGTTGAGAACACAAGCAAATGGGACAGTTATCAATCCCGGGATTCCAGGCATGTAACTGTGTTTTGAAACCCTTAAATCAATTGGTTTACTTCCACTTTATGATTTACTTCTGTTTGGAGGCTCTGGGCTTCAGCAAATTGGAAGCCTCCAGCAAGAAGCACGTTGTTATGGCTAAAGCAAGAATTTACGAGTGAAGGTCACAGGAAGGAACTGGAAAGCAGCATAGAAAACGACCACGAAGGGACTCGAACCCTCAATCTTCTCATCCGAAGTCAGACGCCTTATCCATTAGGCCACGCGGTCTGCCACAAGGACATGATTCTGGTTTGTGGCGCCCGGATCAACCAAACACTCGAAGATCACCTGGGACATCTTCTACTTTTTTTGCTCAAGGAGATTTGGTAGAAAGGATCTGAAATGTATGACTTGGTGCAAGGTCATGCTTTAAGAAGTGCATTTGCAAAAGGGCCTAGGTTCAGAGTGTTCATACAGCTCCTTGACAATGGTAATAGATCAATAGAGTACCACGAGTAGATGATATTTCCAGAGGAAGCCAAAGTACCTCAATGTATCTTGTAAGGATGGCCGAGTGGTCTAAGGCGCCAGACTCAAGGGCTGTTTCTTCACATTGTGTGGGTGTTCTGGTCTCCAAATGGAGGCGTGGGTTCAAATCCCACTTCTGACAATCTGTTTACACATTTAGCTTGAACTACAATCACCACTCCCGCTGTGTTTTCATGCTACCATGTCACCGACAAAAAAACATGAAAAAAAATCCAAAAACTTTGCACATCCTACATAAAGATCAAATTCTTGAGGAAAATCTGCTAGACCATGCTGTTAAATCTCTCATTTAAAGTGCAACTTTAGTCAGAAAAGTAAGTCCTGCTACATCTCTTCCGGTTGTCCCATTTTGCATATATACTCATGTAAAACATTAAAAAATATGCTTCTATACACTTTGAAATCCAGTAATACGCTGTTTCAACCTGCTCTGCACATACTCAGTTGCTCTCCCATTTTAGGCATATTTAAGTTATGACACCAGCCATTTGATGATTTGATAGTTTGGTTGAGAACACAAGCAAATGGGACAGTTATCAATCCCGGGATTCCATGCATGTAACTGTGTTTTGAAACCCTTAAATCAATTGGTTTACTTCCACTTTATGATTTATTTCTGTTTGGAGGCTCTGGGCTTCAGCAAATTGGAAGCCTCCAGCAAGAAGCACGTTGTTATGGCTAAAGCAAGAAGTTACGAGTGAAGGTCACAGGAAGGAACTGGAAAGCAGCATAGAAAACGACCACGAAGGGACTCGAACCCTCAATCTTCTGATCCGAAGTCAGACGCCTTATCCATTAGGCCACGCGGTCTGCCACAAGGCCATGATTCTGGTTTGTGGCGCCCGGATCAACCAAACACTCGAAGATCACCTGGGACATCTTCTACTTTTTTTGCTCAAGGAGATTTGGTAGAAAGGATCTGAAATGTATGACTTGGTGCAAGGTCATGCTTTAAGAAGTGCATTTGCAAAAGGGCCTAGGTTCAGAGTGTTCATACAGCTCCTTGACAATGGTAATAGATCAATAGAGTACTACGAGTAGATGATATTTCCAGAGGAAGCCATAGCACCTCAATATATCTTGTCAGGATGGCCGAGTGGTCTAAGGCGCCAGACTCAAGAGCTGTTTCTTCACATTGTGTGGGTGTTCTGGTCTCCAAATGGAGGCGTGGGTTCAAATCCCACTTCTGACAATCTGTTTACACATTTAGCTTGAACTACAATCACCACTCCCGCTGTGTTTTCATGCTACCATGTCACCGACAAAAAAACATGAAAAAAAATCCAAAAACTTTGCACATCCTACATAAAGATCAAATTCTTGAGGAAAATCTGCTAGACCATGCTGTTAAATCTGTCATTTAAAGTGCAACTTTAGTCAGAAAAGTAAGTCCTGCTACATCTCTTCCGGTTGTCCCATTTTGCATATATACTCATGTAAAACATTTAAAAATATGCTTCTATACACTTTGAAATCCAGTAATACGCTGTTTCAACCTGCTCTGCACATACTCAGTTGCTCTCCCATTTTAGGCATATTTAAGTTATGACACCAGCCATTTGATGATTTGATAGTTTGGTTGAGAACACAAGCAAATGGGACAGTTATCAATCCCGGGATTCCAGGCATGTAACTGTGTTTTGAAACCCTTAAATCAATTGGTTTACTTCCACTTTATGATTTACTTCTGTTTGGAGGCTCTGGGCTTCAGCAAATTGGAAGCCTCCAGCAAGAAGCACGTTGTTATGGCTAAATCAAGAATTTACGAGTGAAGGTCACAGGAAGGAACTGGAATGCAGCATAGAAAACGACCACGAAGGGACTCGAACCCTCAATTTTCTGATCCGAAGTCAGACGCCTTATCCATTAGGCCACGCGGTCTGCCACAAGGACATGATTCTGGTTTGTGGCGCCCGGATCAACCAAACACTCGAAGATCACCTGGGACATCTTCTACTTTTTTTGCTCAAGGAGATTTGGTAGAAAGGATCTGAAATGTATGACTTGGTGCAAGGTCATGCTTTAAGAAGTGCATTTGCAAAATGGCCTAGGTTCAGAGTGTTCATACAGCTCCTTGACAATGGTAATAGATCAATAGAGTACCACAAGTAGATGATATTTCCAGAGGAAGCCATAGCACCTCAATATATCTTGTCAGGATGGCCGAGTGGTCTAAGGCGCCAGACTCAAGAGCTGTTTCTTCACATTGTGTGGGTGTTCTGGTCTCCAAATGGAGGCGTGGGTTCAAATCCCACTTCTGACAATCTGTTTACACATTTAGCTTGAACTACAATCACCACTCCCGCTGTGTTTTCATGCTACCATGTCACCGACAAAAAAACATGAAAAAAAATCCAAAAACTTTGCACATCCTACATAAAGATCAAATTCTTGAGGAAAATCTGCTAGACCATGCTGTTAAATCTGTCATTTAAAGTGCAACTTTAGTCAGAAAAGTAAGTCCTGCTACATCTCTTCCGGTTGTCCCATTTTGCATATATACTCATGTAAAACATTAAAAAATATGCTTCTATACACTTTGAAATCCAGTAATACGCTGTTTCAACCTGCTCTGCACATACTCAGTTGCTCTCCCATTTTAGGCATATTTAAGTTATGACACCAGCCATTTGATGATTTGATAGTTTGGTTGAGAACACAAGCAAATGGGACAGTTATCAATCCCGGGATTCCAGGCATGTAACTGTGTTTTGAAACCCTTAAATCAATTGGTTTACTTCCACTTTATGATTTACTTCTGTTTGGAGGCTCTGGGCTTCAGCAAATTGGAAGCCTCCAGCAAGAAGCACGTTGTTATGGCTAAAGCAAGAATTTACGAGTGAAGGTCACAGGAAGGAACTGGAAAGCAGCATAGAAAACGACCACGAAGGGACTCGAACCCTCAATCTTCTCATCCGAAGTCAGACGCCTTATCCATTAGGCCACGCGGTCTGCCACAAGGACATGATTCTGGTTTGTGGCGCCCGGATCAACCAAACACTCGAAGATCACCTGGGACATCTTCTACTTTTTTTGCTCAAGGAGATTTGGTAGAAAGGATCTGAAATGTATGACTTGGTGCAAGGTCATGCTTTAAGAAGTGCATTTGCAAAAGGGCCTAGGTTCAGAGTGTTCATACAGCTCCTTGACAATGGTAATAGATCAATAGAGTACCACGAGTAGATGATATTTCCAGAGGAAGCCAAAGGACCTCAATGTATCTTGTCAGGATGGCCGAGTGGTCTAAGGCGCCAGACTCAAGGGCTGTTTCTTCACATTGTGTGGGTGTTCTGGTCTCCAAATGGAGGCGTGGGTTCAAATCCCACTTCTGACAATCTGTTTACACATTTAGCTTGAACTACAATCACCACTCCCGCTGTGTTTTCATGCTACCATGTCACCGACAAAAAAACATGAAAAAAAATCCCAAAACTTTGCACATCCTACATAAAGATCAAATTCTTGAGGAAAATCTGCTAGACCATGCTGTTAAATCTGTCATTTAAAGTGCAACTTTAGTCAGAAAAGTAAGTCCTGCTACATCTCTTCCGGTTGTCCCATTTTGCATATATACTCATGTAAAACATTAAAAAATATGCTTCTATACACTTTGAAATCCAGTAATACGCTGTTTCAACCTGCTCTGCACATACTCAGTTGCTCTCCCATTTTAGGCATATTTAAGTTATGACACCAGCCATTTGATGATTTGATAGTTTGGTTGAGAACACAAGCAAATGGGACAGTTATCAATCCCGGGATTCCATGCATGTAACTGTGTTTTGAAACCCTTAAATCAATTGGTTTACTTCCACTTTATGATTTACTTCTGTTTGGAGGCTCTGGGCTTCAGCAAATTGGAAGCCTCCAGCAAGAAGCACGTTGTTATGGCTAAAGCAAGAATTTACGAGTGAAGGTCACAGGAAGGAACTGGAAAGCAGCATAGAAAACGACCACGAAGGGACTCGAACCCTCAATCTTCTGATCCGAAGTCAGACACCTTATCCATTAGGCCACGCGGTCTGCCACAAGGACATGATTCTGGTTTGTGGCGCCCGGATCAACCAAACACTCGAAGATCACCTGGGACATCTTCTACTTTTTTTGCTCAAGGAGATTTGGTAGAAAGGATCTGAAATGTATGACTTGGTGCAAGGTCATGCTTTAAGAAGTGCATTTGCAAAAGGGCCTAGGTTCAGAGTGTTCATACAGCTCCTTGACAATGGTAATAGATCAATAGAGTACCACGAGTAGATGATATTACCAGAGGAAGCCAAAGGACCTCAATGTATCTTGTCAGGATGGCCGAGTGGTCTAAGGCGCCAGACTCAAGGGCTGTTTCTTCACATTGTGTGGGTGTTCTGGTCTCCAAATGGAGGCGTGGGTTCAAATCCCACTTCTGACAATCTGTTTACACATTTAGCTTGAACTACAATCACCACTCCCGCTGTGTTTTCATGCTACCATGTCACCGACAAAAAAACATGAAAAAAAATCCCAAAACTTTGCACATCCTACATAAAGATCAAATTCTTGAGGAAAATCTGCTAGACCATGCTGTTAAATCTGTCATTTAAAGTGCAACTTTAGTCAGAAAAGTAAGTCCTGCTACATCTCTTCCGGTTGTCCCATTTTGCATATATACTCATGTAAAACATTAAAAAATATGCTTCTATACACTTTGAAATCCAGTAATACGCTGTTTCAACCTGTTCTGCACATACTCAGTTGCTCTCCCATTTTAGGCATATTTAAGTTATGACACCAGCCATTTGATGATTTGATAGTTTGGTTGAGAACACAAGCAAATGGGACAGTTATCAATCCCGGGATTCCATGCATGTAACTGTGTTTTGAAACCCTTAAATCAATTGGTTTACTTCCACTTTATGATTTACTTCTGTTTGGAGGCTCTGGGCTTCAGCAAATTGGAAGCCTCCAGCAAGAAGCACGTTGTTATGGCTAAAGCAAGAATTTACGAGTGAAGGTCACAGGAAGGAACTGGAAAGCAGCATAGAAAACGACCACAAAGGGACTCGAACCCTCAATCTTCTGATCCGAAGTCAGACGCCTTATCCATTAGGCCACGCGGTCTGCCACAAAGACATGATTCTGGTTTGTGGCGCCCGGATCAACCAAACACTCGAAGATCACCTGGGACATCTTCTACTTTTTTTGCTCAAGGAGATTTGGTAGAAAGGATCTGAAATGTATGACTTGGTGCAAGGTCATGCTTTAAGAAGTGCATTTGCAAAAGGGCCTAGGTTCAGAGTGTTCATACAGCTCCTTGACAATGGTAATAGATCAATAGGGTACTACGAGTAGATGATATTTCCAGAGGAAGCCATAGCACCTCAATATATCTTGTCAGGATGGCCGAGTGGTCTAAGGCGCCAGACTCAAGAGCTGTTTCTTCACATTGTGTGGGTGTTCTGGTCTCCAAATGGAGGCGTGGGTTCAAATCCCACTTCTGACAATCTGTTTACACATTTAGCTTGAACTACAATCACCACTCCCGCTGTGTTTTCATGCTACCATGTCACCGACAAAAAAACATGAAAAAAAATCCAAAAACTTTGCACATCCTACATAAAGATCAAATTCTTGAGGAAAATCTGCTAGACCATGCTGTTAAATCTGTCATTTAAAGTGCAACTTTAGTAGAAAAGTAAGTCCTGCTACATCTCTTCCGGTTGTCCCATTTTGCATATATACTCATGTAAAACATTAAAAAATATGGTTCTATACACTTTGAAATCCAGTAATACGCTGTTTCAACCTGCTCTGCACATACTCAGTTGCTCTCCCATTTTGGGGAAATATTTAAGTTATGACACCAGCCATTTGATGATTTGATAGTTTGGTTGAGAACACAAGCAAATGGGACAGTTATCAATCCCGGGATTCCATGCATGTAACTGTGTTTTGAAACCCTTAAATCAATTGGTTTACTTCCACTTTATGATTTACTTCTGTTTGGAGGCTCTGGGCTTCAGCAAATTGGAAGCCTCCAGCAAGAAGCACGTTGTTATGGGTAAAGCAAGAATTTACGAGTGAAGGTCACAGGAAGGAACTGGAAAGCAGCATAGAAAACGACCACGAAGGGACTCGAATCCTCAATCTTCTGATCCGAAGTCAGACGCCTTATCCATTAGGCCACGCGGTCTGCCACAAGGACATGATTCTGGTTTGTGGCGCCCGGATCAACCAAACACTCGAAGATCACCTGGGACATCTTCTACTTTTTTTGCTCAAGGAGATTTGGTAGAAAGGATCTGAAATGTATGACTTGGTGCAAGGTCATGCTTTAAGAAGTGCATTTGCAAAATGGCCTAGGTTCAGAGTGTTCATACAGCTCCTTGACAATGGTAATAGATCAATAGAGTACCACGAGTAGATGATATTTCCAGAGGAAGCCATAGCAC
Organism: Lithobates pipiens; assembly: GCF_037356315.1. Lineage (NCBI taxonomy): Eukaryota > Metazoa > Chordata > Amphibia > Anura > Ranidae > Lithobates > Lithobates pipiens. The sequence goes on along the minus strand of NW_027507685.1, from coordinate 62,224,297 downwards.
CTCAATATATCTTGTCAGGATGGCCGAGTGGTCTAAGGCGCCAGACTCAAGAGCTGTTTCTTCACATTGTGTGGGTGTTCTGGTCTCCAAATGGAGGCGTGGGTTCAAATCCCACTTCTGACAATCTGTTTACACATTTAGCTTGAACTACAATCACCACTCCCGCTGTGTTTTCATGCTACCATGTCACCGACAAAAAAACATGAAAAAAAATCCAAAAACTTTGCACATCCTACATAAAGATCAAATTCTTGAGGAAAATCTGCTAGACCATGCTGTTAAATCTCTCATTTAAAGTGCAACTTTAGTCAGAAAAGTAAGTCCTGCTACATCTCTTCCGGTTGTCCCATTTTGCATATATACTCATGTAAAACATTAAAAAATATGCTTCTATACACTTTGAAATCCAGTAATACGCTGTTTCAACCTGCTCTGCACATACTCAGTTGCTCTCCCATTTTAGGCATATTTAAGTTATGACACCAGACATTTGATGATTTGATAGTTTGGTTGAGAACACAAGCAAATGGGACAGTTATCAATCCCGGGATTCCAGGCATGTAACTGTGTTTTGAAACCCTTAAATCAATTGGTTTACTTCCACTTTATGATTTACTTCTGTTTGGAGGCTCTGGGCTTCAGCAAATTGGAAGCCTCCAGCAAGAAGCACGTTGTTATAGCTAAAGCAAGAATTTACGAGTGAAGGTCACAGGAAGGAACTGGAAAGCAGCATAGAAAACGACCACGAAGGGACTCGAACCCTCAATCTTCTGATCCGAAGTCAGACGCCTTATCCATTAGGCCACGCGGTCTGCCACAAGGACATGATTCTGGTTTGTGGCGCCCGGATCAACCAAACACTCGAAGATCACCTGGGACATCTTCTACTTTTTTTGCTCAAGGAGATTTGGTAGAAAGGATCTGAAATGTATGACTTGGTGCAAGGTCATGCTTTAAGAAGTGCATTTGCAAAATGGCCTAGGTTCAGAGTGTTCATACAGCTCCTTGACAATGGTAATAGATCAATAGAGTACCACGAGTAGATGATATTTCCAGAGGAAGCCATAGCACCTCAATATATCTTGTCAGGATGGCCGAGTGGTCTAAGGCGCCAGACTCAAGAGCTGTTTCTTCACATTGTGTGGGTGTTCTGGTCTCCAAATGGAGGCGTGGGTTCAAATCCCACTTCTGACAATCTGTTTACACATTTAGCTTGAACTACAATCACCACTCCCGCTGTGTTTTCATGCTACCATGTCACCGACAAAAAAACATGAAAAAAAATCCAAAAACTTTGCACATCCTACATAAAGATCAAATTCTTGAGGAAAATCTGCTAGACCATGCTGTTAAATCTCTCATTTAAAGTGCAACTTTAGTCAGAAAAGTAAGTCCTGCTACATCTCTTCCGGTTGTCCCATTTTGCATATATACTCATGTAAAACATTAAAAAATATGCTTCTATACACTTTGAAATCCAGTAATACGCTGTTTCAACCTGCTCTGCACATACTCAGTTGCTCTCCCATTTTAGGCATATTTAAGTTATGACACCAGCCATTTGATGATTTGATAGTTTGGTTGAGAACACAAGCAAATGGGACAGTTATCAATCCCGGGATTCCAGGCATGTAACTGTGTTTTGAAACCCTTAAATCAATTGGTTTACTTCCACTTTATGATTTACTTCTGTTTGGAGGCTCTGGGCTTCAGCAAATTGGAAGCCTCCAGCAAGAAGCACGTTGTTATAGCTAAAGCAAGAATTTACGAGTGAAGGTCACAGGAAGGAACTGGAAAGCAGCATAGAAAACGACCACGAAGGGACTCGAACCCTCAATCTTCTGATCCGAAGTCAGACGCCTTATCCATTAGGCCACGCGGTCTGCCACAAGGACATGATTCTGGTTTGTGGCGCCCGGATCAACCAAACACTCGAAGATCACCTGGGACATCTTCTACTTTTTTTGCTCAAGGAGATTTGGTAGAAAGGATCTGAAATGTATGACTTGGTGCAAGGTCATGCTTTAAGAAGTGCATTTGCAAAATGGCCTAGGTTCAGAGTGTTCATACAGCTCCTTGACAATGGTAATAGATCAATAGAGTACCACAAGTAGATGATATTTCCAGAGGAAGCCATAGCACCTCAATATATCTTGTCAGGATGGCCGAGTGGTCTAAGGCGCCAGACTCAAGAGCTGTTTCTTCACATTGTGTGGGTGTTCTGGTCTCCAAATGGAGGCGTGGGTTCAAATCCCACTTCTGACAATCTTTTTACACATTTAGCTTGAACTACAATCACCACTCCCGCTGTGTTTTCATGCTACCATGTCACCGACAAAAAAACATGAAAAAAAATCCAAAAACTTTGCACATCCTACATAAAGATCAAATTCTTGAGGAAAATCTGCTAGACCATGCTGTTAAATCTCTCATTTAAAGTGCAACTTTAGTCAGAAAAGTAAGTCCTGCTACATCTCTTCCGGTTGTCCCATTTTGCATATATACTCATGTAAAACATTAAAAAATATGCTTCTATACACTTTGAAATCCAGTAATACGCTGTTTCAACCTGCTCTGCACATACTCAGTTGCTCTCCCATTTTAGGCATATTTAAGTTATGACACCAGCCATTTGATGATTTGATAGTTTGGTTGAGAACACAAGCAAATGGGACAGTTATCAATCCCGGGATTCCATGCATGTAACTGTGTTTTGAAACCCTTAAATCAATTGGTTTACTTCCACTTTATGATTTATTTCTGTTTGGAGGCTCTGGGCTTCAGCAAATTGGAAGCCTCCAGCAAGAAGCACGTTGTTATGGCTAAAGCAAGAAGTTACGAGTGAAGGTCACAGGAAGGAACTGGAAAGCAGCATAGAAAACGACCACGAAGGGACTCGAACCCTCAATCTTCTGATCCGAAGTCAGACGCCTTATCCATTAGGCCACGCGGTCTGCCACAAGGCCATGATTCTGGTTTGTGGCGCCCGGATCAACCAAACACTCGAAGATCACCTGGGACATCTTCTACTTTTTTTGCTCAAGGAGATTTGGTAGAAAGGATCTGAAATGTATGACTTGGTGCAAGGTCATGCTTTAAGAAGTGCATTTGCAAAAGGGCCTAGGTTCAGAGTGTTCATACAGCTCCTTGACAATGGTAATAGATCAATAGAGTACTACGAGTAGATGATATTTCCAGAGGAAGCCATAGCACCTCAATATATCTTGTCAGGATGGCCGAGTGGTCTAAGGCGCCAGACTCAAGAGCTGTTTCTTCACATTGTGTGGGTGTTCTGGTCTCCAAATGGAGGCGTGGGTTCAAATCCCACTTCTGACAATCTGTTTACACATTTAGCTTGAACTACAATCACCACTCCCGCTGTGTTTTCATGCTACCATGTCACCGACAAAAAAACATGAAAAAAAATCCAAAAACTTTGCACATCCTACATAAAGATCAAATTCTTGAGGAAAATCTGCTAGACCATGCTGTTAAATCTGTCATTTAAAGTGCAACTTTAGTCAGAAAAGTAAGTCCTGCTACATCTCTTCCGGTTGTCCCATTTTGCATATATACTCATGTAAAACATTAAAAAATATGCTTCTATACACTTTGAAATCCAGTAATACGCTGTTTCAACCTGCTCTGCACATACTCAGTTGCTCTCCCATTTTAGGCATATTTAAGTTATGACACCAGCCATTTGATGATTTGATAGTTTGGTTGAGAACACAAGCAAATGGGACAGTTATCAATCCCGGGATTCCAGGCATGTAACTGTGTTTTGAAACCCTTAAATCAATTGGTTTACTTCCACTTTATGATTTACTTCTGTTTGGAGGCTCTGGGCTTCAGCAAATTGGAAGCCTCCAGCAAGAAGCACGTTGTTATGGCTAAAGCAAGAATTTACGAGTGAAGGTCACAGGAAGGAACTGGAAAGCAGCATAGAAAACGACCACAAAGGGACTCGAACCCTCAATCTTCTGATCCGAAGTCAGACGCCTTATCCATTAGGCCACGCGGTCTGCCACAAAGACATGATTCTGGTTTGTGGCGCCCGGATCAACCAAACACTCGAAGATCACCTGGGACATCTTCTACTTTTTTTGCTCAAGGAGATTTGGTAGAAAGGATCTGAAATGTATGACTTGGTGCAAGGTCATGCTTTAAGAAGTGCATTTGCAAAAGGGCCTAGGTTCAGAGTGTTCATACAGCTCCTTGACAATGGTAATAGATCAATAGAGTACCACGAGTAGATGATATTTCCAGAGGAAGCCAAAGAACCGCAATGTATCTTGTCAGGGTGGCCGAGTGGTCTAAGGCGCCAGACTCAAGGGCTGTTTCTTCACATTGTGTGGGTGTTCTGGTCTCCAAATGGAGGCGTGGGTTCAAATCCCACTTCTGACAATCTGTTTACACATTTAGCTTGAACTACAATCACCACTCCCGCTGTGTTTTCATGCTACCATGTCACCGACAAAAAAACATGAAAAAAAATCCAAAAACTTTGCACATCCTACATAAAGATCAAATTCTTGAGGAAAATCTGCTAGACCATGCTGTTAAATCTGTCATTTAAAGTGCAACTTTAGTCAGAAAAGTAAGTCCTGCTACATCTCTTCCGGTTGTCCCATTTTGCATATATACTCATGTAAAACATTAAAAAATATGCTTCTATACACTTTGAAATCCAGTAATACGCTGTTTCAACCTGCTCTGCACATACTCAGTTGCTCTCCCATTTTAGGCATATTTAAGTTATGACACCAGCCATTTGATGATTTGATAGTTTGGTTGAGAACACAAGCAAATGGGACAGTTATCAATCCCGGGATTCCATGCATGTAACTGTGTTTTGAAACCCTTAAATCAATTGGTTTACTTCCACTTTATGATTTACTTCTGTTTGGAGGCTCTGGGCTTCAGCAAATTGGAAGCCTCCAGCAAGAAGCACGTTGTTATGGCTAAAGCAAGAATTTACGAGTGAAGGTCACAGGAAGGAACTGGAAAGCAGCATAGAAAACAACCACGAAGGGACTCGAACCCTCAATCTTCTGATCCGAAGTCAGACGCCTTATCCATTAGGCCACGCGGTCTGCCACAAGGACATGATTCTGGTTTGTGGCGCCCGGATCAACCAAACACTCGAAGATCACCTGGGACATCTTCTACTTTTTTTGCTCAAGGAGATTTGGTAGAAAGGATCTGAAATGTATGACTTGGTGCAAGGTCATGCTTTAAGAAGTGCATTTGCAAAAGGGCCTAGGTTCAGAGTGTTCATACAGCTCCTTGACAATGGTAATAGATCAATAGAGTACTACGAGTAGATGATATTTCCAGAGGAAGCCATAGCACCTCAATATATCTTGTCAGGATGGCCGAGTGGTCTAAGGCGCCAGACTCAAGAGCTGTTTCTTCACATTGTGTGGGTGTTCTGGTCTCCAAATGGAGGCGTGGGTTCAAATCCCACTTCTGACAATCTGTTTAAACATTTAGCTTGAACTACAATCACCACTCCCGCTGTGTTTTCATGCTACCATGTCACCGACAAAAAAACATGAAAAAAAATCCAAAAACTTTGCACATCCTACATAAAGATCAAATTCTTGAGGAAAATCTGCTAGACCATGCTGTTAAATCTGTCATTTAAAGTGCAACTTTAGTAGAAAAGTAAGTCCTGCTACATCTCTTCCGGTTGTCCCATTTTGCATATATACTCATGTAAAACATTAAAAAATATGGTTCTATACACTTTGAAATCCAGTAATACGCTGTTTCAACCTGCTCTGCACATACTCAGTTGCTCTCCCATTTTGGGGAAATATTTAAGTTATGACACCAGCCATTTGATGATTTGATAGTTTGGTTGAGAACACAAGCAAATGGGACAGTTATCAATCCCGGGATTCCAGGCATGTAACTGTGTTTTGAAACCCTTAAATCAATTGGTTTACTTCCACTTTATGATTTACTTCTGTTTGGAGGCTCTGGGCTTCAGCAAATTGGAAGCCTCCAGCAAGAAGCACGTTGTTATGGGTAAAGCAAGAATTTACAAGTGAAGGTCACAGGAAGGAACTGGAAAGCAGCATAGAAAACGACCACGAAGGGACTCGAACCCTCAATCTTCTGATCCGAAGTCAGATGCCTTATCCATTAGGCCACGCGGTCTGCCACAAGGACATGATTCTGGTTTGTGGCGCCCGGATCAACCAAACACTCGAAGATCACCTGGGACATCTTCTACTTTTTTTGCTCAAGGAGATTTGGTAGAAAGGATCTGAAATGTATGACTTGGTGCAAGGTCATGCTTTAAGAAGTGCATTTGCAAAAGGGCCTAGGTTCAGAGTGTTCATACAGCTCCTTGACAATGGTAATAGATCAATAGAGTACTACGAGTAGATGATATTTCCAGAGGAAGCCATAGCACCTCAATATATCTTGTCAGGATGGCCGAGTGGTCTAAGGCGCCAGACTCAAGAGCTGTTTCTTCACATTGTGTGGGTGTTCTGGTCTCCAAATGGAGGCGTGGGTTCAAATCCCACTTCTGACAATCTGGTTACACATTTAGATTGAACTACAATCACCACTCCCGCTGTGTTTTCATGCTACCATGTCACCGACAAAAAAACATGAAAAAAAATCCAAAAACTTTGCACATCCTACATAAAGATCAAATTCTTGAGGAAAATCTGCTAGACCATGCTGTTAAATCTGTCATTTAAAGTGCAACTTTAGTAGAAAAGTAAGTCCTGCTACATCTCTTCCGGTTGTCCCATTTTGCATATATACTCATGTAAAACATTAAAAAATATGGTTCTATACACTTTGAAATCCAGTAATACGCTGTTTCAACCTGCTCTGCACATACTCAGTTGCTCTCCCATTTTGGGGAAATATTTAAGTTATGACACCAGCCATTTGATGATTTGATAGTTTGGTTGAGAACACAAGCAAATGGGACAGTTATCAATCCCGGGATTCCAGGCATGTAACTGTGTTTTGAAACCCTTAAATCAATTGGTTTACTTCCACTTTATGATTTACTTCTGTTTGGAGGCTCTGGGCTTCAGCAAATTGGAAGCCTCCAGCAAGAAGCACGTTGTTATGGGTAAAGCAAGAATTTACGAGTGAAGGTCACAGGAAGGAACTGGAAAGCAGCATAGAAAACGACCACGAAGGGACTCGAACCCTCAATCTTCTGATCCGAAGTCAGGCGCCTTATCCATTAGGCCACGCGGTCTGCCACAAGGACATGATTCTGGTTTGTGGCGCCCGGATCAACCAAACACTCGAAGATCACCTGGGACATCTACTTTTTTTGCTCAAGGAGATTTGGTAGAAAGGATCTGAAATGTATGACTTGGTGCAAGGTCATGCTTTAAGAAGTGCATTTGCAAAAGGGCCTAGGTTCAGAGTGTTCATACAGCTCCTTGACAATGGTAATAGATCAATAGAGTACCACGAGTAGATGATATTTCCAGAGGAAGCCAAAGGACCTCAATGTATCTTGTCAGGATGGCCGAGTGGTCTAAGGCGCCAGACTCAAGGGCTGTTTCTTCACATTGTGTGGGTGTTCTGGTCTCCAAATGGAGGCGTGGGTTCAAATCCCACTTCTGACAATCTGTTTACACATTTAGCTTGAACTACAATCACCACTCCCGCTGTGTTTTCATGCTACCATGTCACCGACAAAAAAACATGAAAAAAAATCCAAAAACTTTGCACATCCTACATAAAGATCAAATTCTTGAGGAAAATCTGCTAGACCATGCTGTTAAATCTGTCATTTAAAGTGCAACTTTAGTCAGAAAAGTAAGTCATGCTACATCTCTTCCGGTTGTCCCATTTTGCATATATACTCATGTAAAACATTAAAAAATATGCTTCTATACACTTTGAAATCCAGTAATACGCTGTTTCAACCTGTTCTGCACATACTCAGTTGCTCTCCCATTTTAGGCATATTTAAGTTATGACACCAGCCATTTGATGATTTGATAGTTTGGTTGAGAACACAAGCAAATGGGACAGTTATCAATCCCGGGATTCCATGCATGTAACTGTGTTTTGAAACCCTTAAATCAATTGGTTTACTTCCACTTTATGATTTACTTCTGTTTGGAGGCTCTGGGCTTCAGCAAATTGGAAGCCTCCAGCAAGAAGCACGTTGTTATGGCTAAAGCAAGAATTTACGAGTGAAGGTCACAGGAAGGAACTGGAAAGCAGCATAGAAAACGACCACAAAGGGACTCGAACCCTCAATCTTCTGATCCGAAGTCAGACGCCTTATCCATTAGGCCACGCGGTCTGCCACAAAGACATGGTTCTGGTTTGTGGCGCCCGGATCAACCAAACACTCGAAGATCACCTGGGACATCTTCTACTTTTTTTGCTCAAGGAGATTTGGTAGAAAGGATCTGAAATGTATGACTTGGTGCAAGGTCATGCTTTAAGAAGTGCATTTGCAAAATGGCCTAGGTTCAGAGTGTTCATACAGCTCCTTGACAATGGTAATAGATCAATAGAGTACCACGAGTAGATGATATTTCAAGAGGAAGCCATAGCACCTCAATATATCTTGTCAGGATGGCCGAGTGGTCTAAGGCGCCAGACTCAAGAGCTGTTTCTTCACATTGTGTGGGTGTTCTGGTCTCCAAATGGAGGCGTGGGTTCAAATCCCACTTCTGACAATCTGTTTACACATTTAGCTTGAACTACAATCACCACTCCCGCTGTGTTTTCATGCTACCATGTCACCGACAAAAAAACATGAAAAAAAATCCAAAAACTTTGCACATCCTACATAAAGATCAAATTCTTGAGGAAAATCTGCTAGACCATGCTGTTAAATCTGTCATTTAAAGTGCAACTTTAGTAGAAAAGTAAGTCCTGCTACATCTCTTCCGGTTGTCCCATTTTGCATATATACTCATGTAAAACATTAAAAAATATGGTTCTATACACTTTGAAATCCAGTAATACGCTGTTTCAACCTGCTCTGCACATACTCAGTTGCTCTCCCATTTTGGGGAAATATTTAAGTTATGACACCAGCCATTTGATGATTTGATAGTTTGGTTGAGAACACAAGCAAATGGGACAGTTATCAATCCCGGGATTCCATGCATGTAACTGTGTTTTGAAACCCTTAAATCAATTGGTTTACTTCCACTTTATGATTTACTTCTGTTTGGAGGCTCTGGGCTTCAGCAAATTGGAAGCCTCCAGCAAGAAGCACGTTGTTATGGCTAAAGCAAGAATTTACGAGTGAAGGTCACAGGAAGGAACTGGAAAGCAGCATAGAAAACGACCACGAAGGGACTCGAACCTTCAATCTTCGGATCCGAAGTCAGACGCCTTATCCATTAGGCCACGCGGTCTGCCACAAGGACATGATTCTGGTTTGTGGCGCCCGGATCAACCAAACACTCGAAGATCACCTGGGACATCTTCTACTTTTTTTGCTCAAGGAGATTTGGTAGAAAGGATCTGAAATGTATGACTTGGTGCAAGGTCATGCTTTAAGAAGTGCATTTGCAAAAGGGCCTAGGTTCAGAGTGTTCATACAGCTCCTTGACAATGGTAATAGATCAATAGGGTACTACGAGTAGATGATATTTCCAGAGGAAGCCATAGCACCTCAATATATCTTGTCAGGATGGCCGAGTGGTCTAAGGCGCCAGACTCAAGAGCTGTTTCTTCACATTGTGTGGGTGTTCTGGTCTCCAAATGGAGGCGTGGGTTCCAATCCCACTTCTGACAATCTGTTTACACATTTAGCTTGAACTACAATCACCACTCCCGCTGTGTTTTCATGCTACCATGTCACCGACAAAAAAACATGAAAAAAAATCCAAAAACTTTGCACATCCTACATAAAGATCAAATTCTTGAGGAAAATCTGCTAGACCATGCTGTTAAATCTGTCATTTAAAGTGCAACTTTAGTAGAAAAGTAAGTCCTGCTACATCTCTTCCGGTTGTCCCATTTTGCATATATACTCATGTAAAACATTAAAAAATATGGTTCTATACACTTTGAAATCCAGTAATACGCTGTTTCAACCTGCTCTGCACATACTCAATTTGCTCTCCCATTTTGGGGAAATATTTAAGTTATGACACCAGCCATTTGATGATTTGATAGTTTGGTTGAGAACACAATCAAATGGGACAGTTATCAATCCCGGGATTCCAGGCATGTAACTGTGTTTTGAAACCCTTAAATCAATTGGTTTACTTCCACTTTATGATTTACTTCTGTTTGGAGGCTCTGGGCTTCAGCAAATTGGAAGCCTCCAGAAAGAAGCACGTTGTTATGGGTAAAGCAAGAATTTACGAGTGAAGGTCACAGGAAGGAACTGGAAAGCAGCATAGAAAACGACCACGAAGGGACTCGAACCCTCAATCTTCTGATCCGAAGTCAGACGCCTTATCCATTAGGCCACGCGGTCTGCCACAAGGACATGATTCTGGTTTGTGGCGCCCAGATCAACCAAACACTCGAAGATCACCTGGGACATCTTCTACTTTTTTTGCTCAAGGAGATTTGGTAGAAAGGATCTGAAATGTATGACTTGGTGCAAGGTCATGCTTTAACCACTTTCAGACCGGACCATTTTGCTGGTAAATGACCAGAGGTCTTTTTACACTTTGGCACTGCGCTGCTTTAACTGGTAATTGCGCGGTCATGCAATGTTGTACCCAAACAAAATTTGCGTCCTTTTCTTCCCACAAATAGAGCTTTCTTTTGATGGTATTTGATGGCCTCTGCGATTTTTATTTTTTGCGATATAAACGTAAAAAGACCGCAAATTTTGAAAAAAAATGATATTTTCTACTTTTTGTTATTAGAAAAATCCAATAAACTCAATTTTAGTCATACATTTAGGCCAAAATGTATTCAGCCACATGTCTTTGGTAAAAAAAAAGTCAATAATTGTATATTTATTGGTTTGCGCAAAAGTTGTCACATCTACAAACTAAGGTACGTTTTCTGCAATTTACGCAGCTTTTAGTTTACGACTGCCTATCTCATTTCTTGAGGTGCTAAAATGGCAGGGCAGTACAAAACCCCCCCAAATGACCCCATTTTGGAAAGTAGACCCCCTAAGGAAATTGATAAGAGGCATGTTGAGCCCATTGAATATTTTATTTTTTTGCCTCAAGCGATTGAATAATGACAAAAAAAAAAATTTTTTTTTTTTTTTACACAAAGTTGTCACTAAATGATATATTGCTCACACATGCTATGGGCGTATGTGAAATAACACCCCAAAATAAATTCTGCTGCTTCTCCTGAGTACGGGGATACCACATATGTGGGACTTTTTGGGAGCCTAGCCGCGTACGGGGCCCCGAAAACCAAGCACCGCCTTCAGGCTTTCTAAGGGCGTACATTTTTGAGTTCACTTCTCACTACCTATTACAGTTTTGAAGGCCATAAAATGCCAAGATGGCACAAAACCCCCACAAATGACCCCATTTTAGAAAGTAGACACCCCAAGCTATTTGCTGAGAGGCATGTTGAGTTCATGGAATATTTTATATTTTGCCACAAGTTGCGGGAAAATTACAAACTTTTTTTTTTTTTTTTTTTTTTTCACAAAGTTGTCACTAAATGATATATTGCTCACACATGCCATGGGCATATGTGAAATGACACCCCAAAATAAATTCTGCTGCTTCTCCTGAGTACGGGGATACCACATATGTGGGACTTTTTGGGAGCCTAGCCGCGTACGGGGCCCCGAAAACCAAGCACCGCCTTCAGGCTTTCTAAGGGCGTAAATTTTTGAGTTCACTTCTCACTACCTATTACAGTTTTGAAGGCCATAAAATGCCAAGATGGCACAAAACCCCCACAAATGACCCCATTTTAGAAAGTAGACACCCCAAGCTATTTGCTGAGAGGCATGTTGAGTCCATGGAATATTTTATATTTTGCCACAAGTTGCGGGAAAATTACAAACTTTTTTTTTTTTTTTTTTTTTTTCACAAAGTTGTCACTAAATGATATATTGCTCACGCATGCCATGGGCATATGTGAAATGACACCCCAAAATAAATTCTGCTGCTTCTCCTGAGTACGGGGATACCACATATGTGGGACTTTTTGGGAGCCTAGCCGCGTACGGGGCCCCGAAAACCAAGCACCGCCTTCAGGCTTTCTAAGGGCGTTACAGTTTTGAAGGCCATAAAATGCCAAGATGGCACAAACCCCCCCCAAATGACCCCATTTTGGAAAGTAGACACCCCTAAATTTAGGGGTACACTAGTGAGACTAGGTAATAAATGGCGGGTGCCCTGAAACTATAAAAAAATAACTAACCAACCAGCGTCACCTGTAACAGTTATATGGTGATCACTGGTGAAAGGGTTAACTAGGGGGCAATCAGGGGGCTTTATGCGGTAGTATATGGGGGTCCCTGGCGCTATAAAAAGCTGCGGCGAACCTAAATACCTACCTGCCTAACTAGCGTCACCTGTGACACTAATACAGCGATCAGAAAAACGATCGCTTATTAGGCTGGGTTCACACTGGAGCGATGCGGGAACGCCACGAATGCGCGGCGGGTTCCCGCATCGCATGCCTCCCGGCGGCAGTTCACACTGCCCTATGCGAACTGCTGGGAGTGTCAGTGAAATGTTACTGACACCCCCAGATCAGTTCGCATATCGCAGTGCGATCTGCAAACTCGGATCGCATGGTGTGAACACCCATGCGATCCGATTCTGCTGCGGGCCAAAAAAAGGGTCCCGTGCGAATTTGCGGCGGGTGCGGCGGGTGTGGCGGGTGCGGCGGGTGCGGCGAATGGCTGAACTCGAATCGCACAGAGATCGGATGTGATTTGCACTGCAGTGCGGTGCGAATCACATCCGTTCTCATAAACCGCTGCAATGTGAACCCAGCCTTAGTGACACTGGCGACGGGGGGTGATCACGGGGTTAAACCTTTATTGGGGGGGTTAGGGGGGTACCTTAGAACTAAAGGGGGCTAACCCTAACTGCCCTAACAGTTATTAGTCACAAATGACACCCGCCGGGTGATCAGGGGGTTAAACCTTTATTAGGTAATAAATGGCGGGTGCCCTGAAACTATAAAAAATAACTAACCAACCAGCGTCACCTGTAACAGTTATATGGTGATCACTGGTGAAAGGGTTAACTAGGGGGCAATCAGGGGGCTTTATGCGGTAGTATATGGGGGTCCCTGGCGCTATAAAAAGCTGCGGCGAACCTAAATACCTACCTGCCTAACTAGCGTCACCTGTGACACTAATACGGCGATCAGAAAAATGATCGCTTATTAGGCTGGGTTCACACTGGAGCGATGCGGAAACGCCACGAATGCGCGGCGGGTTCCCGCATCGCATGCCTCCCGGCGGCAGTTCACACTGCCCTATGCGAACTGCTGGGGGTGTCAGTGAAATGTTACTGACACCCCCAGATCAGTTCGCAATTCGCAGTGCGATCTGCAAACTCGGATCGCATGGTGTGAACACCCATGCGATCCGATTCTGCTGCGGGCCAAAAAAAGGGTCCCGTGCGAATTTGCGGTGGGTGCGGCGGGTGTGGCGGGTGCGGCGGGTGCGGCGAATGGCTGAACTCGAATCGCACAGAGATCGGATGTGATTTGCACTGCAGTGCGGTGCGAATCACATTCGTTCTCATAAACCGCTGCAATGTGAACCCAGCCTTAGTGACACTGGCGACGGGGGGTGATCACGGGGTTAAACCTTTATTGGGGGGGTTAGGGGGGTACATTAGAACTAAAGGGGGCTAACTCTAACTGCCCTAACAGTTATTACAGTCACAAATGACACCAATGCAAAAAAAAAAAAAAAAAAATGACATTGGTGTCACTGTGACTGGGGGGCAGGGGTAATTGGGGGGGTGATCGGGGGGTAAAGGGGGGGTGTGAGTGTGCCTGGCATGTTCTACTGTGTGTGTAGAGTGTTGGTGCAACTCACCGATCCGCTCTCCTCCGTGTCGGAACGAAAAATACCGACACGGAGGAGAGAATACATCACTTCCTCTCCTGTGTTTACATTACAGGAGAGGAAGTGATGTCACGGGGGATTCCTATTCGTCGGGAGCGATCGCGAGGGGGTGGCCATGAACGAATGGCCGTCCCCTCGTCCGGGATCGCTCCCGCACGAATACCGACCGCCGCAGGCACCGGGCGGGGGCCCGATCGGGCCCCCGACCCGCGGGAGGCAAGGGACGTACATGTACGCCAATATGCCTGCCCGTGCCATGCTATCGACGTACATCGTCGTGCGGCGGTCGGCAACTGGTTAAGAAGTGCATTTGCAAAAGGGCCTAGGTTCAGAGTGTTCATACAGCTCCTTGACAATGGTAATAGATCAATAGAGTACTACGAGTAGATGATATTTCCAGAGGAAGCCATAGCACCTCAATATATCTTGTCAGGATGGCCGAGTGGTCTAAGGCGCCAGACTCAAGAGCTGTTTCTTCACATTGTGTGGGTGTTCTGGTCTCCAAATGGAGGCGTGGGTTCAAATCCCACTTCTGACAATCTGTTTACACATTTAGCTTGAACTACAATCACCACTCCCGCTGTGTTTTCATGCTACCATGTCACCGACAAAAAAACATGAAAAAAAATCCAAAAACTTTGCACATCCTACATAAAGATCAAATTCTTGAGGAAAATCTGCTAGACCATGCTGTTAAATCTGTCATTTAAAGTGCAACTTTAGTAGAAAAGTAAATCCTGCTACATCTCTTCCGGTTGTCCCATTTTGCATATATACTCATGTAAAACATTAAAAAATATGGTTCTATACACTTTGAAATCCAGTAATACGCTGTTTCAACCTGCTCTGCACATACTCAGTTGCTCTCCCATTTTGGGGAAATATTTAAGTTATGACACCAGCCATTTGATGATTTGATAGTTTGGTTGAGAACACAAGCAAATGGGACAGTTATCAATCCCGGGATTCCAGGCATGTAACTGTGTTTTGAAACCCTTAAATCAATTGGTTTACTTCCACTTTATGATTTACTTCTGTTTGGAGGCTCTGGGCTTCAGCAAATTGGAAGCCTCCAGCAAGAAGCACGTTGTTATGGCTAAAGCAAGAATTTACGAGTGAAGGTCACAGGAAGGAACTGGAAAGCAGCATAGAAAACGACCACAAAGGGAGTCGAACCCTCAATCTTCTGATCCGAAGTCAGACGCCTTATCCATTAGGCCACGCGGTCTGCCACAAAGACATGATTCTGGTTTGTGGCGCCCGGATCAACCAAACACTCGAAGATCACCTGGGACATCTTCTACTTTTTTTGCTCAAGGAGATTTGGTAGAAAGGATCTGAAATGTATGACTTGGTGCAAGGTCATGCTTTAAGAAGTGCATTTGCAAAAGGGCCTAGGTTCAGAGTGTTCATACAGCTCCTTGACAATGGTAATAGATCAATAGAGTACCACGAGTAGATGATATTTCCAGAGGAAGCCAAAGAACCGCAATGTATCTTGTCAGGATGGCCGAGTGGTCTAAGGCGCCAGACTCAAGGGCTGTTTCTTCACATTGTGTGGGTGTTCTGGTCTCCAAATGGAGGCGTGGGTTCAAATCCCACTTCTGACAATCTGTTTACACATTTAGCTTGAACTACAATCACCACTCCCGCTGTGTTTTCATGCTACCATGTCACCGACAAAAAAACATGAAAAAAAATCCCAAAACTTTGCACATCCTACATAAAGATCAAATTCTTGAGGAAAATCTGCTAGACCATGCTGTTAAATCTGTCATTTAAAGTGCAACTTTAGTCAGAAAAGTAAGTCCTGCTACATCTCTTCCGGTTGTCCCATTTTGCATATATACTCATGTAAAACATTAAAAAATATGCTTCTATACACTTTGAAATCCAGTAATACGCTGTTTCAACCTGCTCTGCACATACTCAGTTGCTCTCCCATTTTAGGCATATTTAAGTTATGACACCAGCCATTTGATGATTTGATAGTTTGGTTGAGAACACAAGCAAATGGAACAGTTATCAATCCCGGGATTCCATGCATGTAACTGTGTTTTGAAACCCTTAAATCAATTGGTTTACTTCCACTTTATGATTTACTTCTGTTTGGAGGCTCTGGGCTTCAGCAAATTGGAAGCCTCCAGCAAGAAGCACGTTGTTATGGCTAAAGCAAGAATTTACGAGTGAAGGTCACAGGAAGGAACTGGAAAGCAGCATAGAAAACGACCACGAAGGGACTCGAACCCTCAATCTTCTGATCCGAAGTCAGACGCCTTATCCATTAGGCCACGCGGTCTGCCACAAGGACATGATTCTGGTTTGTGGCGCCCGGATCAACCAAACACTCGAAGATCACCTGGGACATCTTCTACTTTTTTTGCTCAAGGAGATTTGGTAGAAAGGATCTGAAATGTATGACTTGGTGCAAGGTCATGCTTTAAGAAGTGCATTTTCAAAATGGCCTAGGTTCAGAGTGTTCATACAGCTCCTTGACAATGGTAATAGATCAATAGAGTACCACGAGTAGATGATATTTCCAGAGGAAGCCATAGCACCTCAATATATCTTGTCAGGATGGCCGAGTGGTCTAAGGCGCCAGACTCAAGAGCTGTTTCTTCACATTGTGTGGGTGTTCTGGTCTCCAAATGGAGGCGTGGGTTCAAATCCCACTTCTGACAATCTGTTTACACATTTAGCTTGAACTACAATCACCACTCCCGCTGTGTTTTCATGCTACCATGTCACCGACAAAAAAACATGAAAAAAAATCCAAAAACTTTGCACATCCTACATAAAGATCAAATTCTTGAGGAAAATCTGCTAGACCATGCTGTTAAATCTGTCATTTAAAGTGCAACTTTAGTCAGAAAAGTAAGTCCTGCTACATCTCTTCCGGTTGTCCCATTTTGCATATATACTCATGTAAAACATTAAAAAATATGCTTCTATACACTTTGAAATCCAGTAATACGCTGTTTCAACCTGCTCTGCACATACTCAGTTGCTCTCCCATTTTAGGCATATTTAAGTTATGACACCAGCCATTTGATGATTTGATAGTTTGGTTGAGAACACAAGCAAATGGGACAGTTATCAATCCCGGGATTCCATGCATGTAACTGTGTTTTGAAACCCTTAAATCAATTGGTTTACTTCCACTTTATGATTTACTTCTGTTTGGAGGCTCTGGGCTTCAGCAAATTGGAAGCCTCCAGCAAGAAGCACGTTGTTATGGCTAAAGCAAGAATTTACGAGTGAAGGTCACAGGAAGGAACTGGAAAGCAGCATAGAAAACGACCACGAAGGGACTCGAACCCTCAATCTTCTGATCCGAAGTCAGACGCCTTATCCATTAGGCCACGCTGTCTGCCACAAAGACATGATTCTGGTTTGTGGCGCCCGGATCAACCAAACACTCGAAGATCACCTGGGACATCTTCTACTTTTTTTGCTCAAGGAGATTTGGTAGAAAGGATCTGAAATGTATGACTTGGTGCAAGGTCATGCTTTAAGAAGTGCATTTGCAAAAGGGCCTAGGTTCAGAGTGTTCATACAGCTCCTTGACAATGGTAATAGATCAATAGAGTACCACGAGTAGATGATATTTCCAGAGGAAGCCATAGCACCTCAATATATCTTGTCAGGATGGCCGAGTGGTCTAAGGCGCCAGACTCAAGAGCTGTTTCTTCACATTGTGTGGGTGTTCTGGTCTCCAAATGGAGGCGTGGGTTCAAATCCCACTTCTGACAATCTGTTTACACATTTAGCTTGAACTACAATCACCACTCCCGCTGTGTTTTCATGCTACCATGTCACCGACAAAAAAACATGAAAAAAAATCCAAAAACTTTGCACATCCTACATAAAGATCAAATTCTTGAGGAAAATCTGCTAGACCATGCTGTTAAATCTGTCATTTAAAGTGCAACTTTAGTAGAAAAGTAAGTCCTGCTACATCTCTTCCGGTTGTCCCATTTTGCATATATACTCATGTAAAACATTAAAAAATATGGTTCTATACACTTTGAAATCCAGTAATACGCTGTTTCAACCTGCTCTGCACATACTCAGTTGCTCTCCCATTTTGGGGAAATAATTAAGTTATGACACCAGCCATTTGATGATTTGATAGTTTGGTTGAGAACACAAGCAAATGGGACAGTTATCAATCCCGGGATTCCAGGCATGTAACTGTGTTTTGAAACCCTTAAATCAATTGGTTTACTTCCACTTTATGATTTACTTCTGTTTGGAGGCTCTGGGCTTCAGCAAATTGGAAGCCTCCAGCAAGAAGCACGTTGTTATGGGTAAAGCAAGAATTTACGAGTGAAGGTCACAGGAAGGAACTGGAAAGCAGCATAGAAAACGACCACGAAGGGACTCGAACCCTCAATCTTCTGATCCGAAGTCAGACGCCTTATCCATTAGGCCACGCGGTCTGCCACAAGGACATGATTCTGGTTTGTGGCGCCCAGATCAACCAAACACTCGAAGATCACCTGGGACATCTTCTACTTTTTTTGCTCAAGGAGATTTGGTAGAAAGGATCTGAAATGTATGACTTGGTGCAAGGTCATGCTTTAAGAAGTGCATTTGCAAAAGGGCCTAGGTTCAGAGTGTTCATACAGCTCCTTGACAATGGTAATAGATCAATAGAGTACTACGAGTAGATGATATTTCCAGAGGAAGCCATAGCACCTCAATATATCTTGTCAGGATGGCCGAGTGGTCTAAGGCGCCAGACTCAAGAGCTGTTTCTTCACATTGTGTGGGTGTTCTGGTCTCCAAATGGAGGCGTGGGTTCAAATCCCACTTCTGACAATCTGTTTACACATTTAGCTTGAACTACAATCACCACTCCCGCTGTGTTTTCATGCTACCATGTCACCGACAAAAAAACATGAAAAAAAATCCAAAAACTTTGCACATCCTACATAAAGATCAAATTCTTGAGGAAAATCTGCTAGACCATGCTGTTAAATCTGTCATTTAAAGTGCAACTTTAGTAGAAAAGTAAGTCCTGCTACATCTCTTCCGGTTGTCCCATTTTGCATATATACTCATGTAAAACATTAAAAAATATGGTTCTATACACTTTGAAATCCAGTAATACGCTGTTTCAACCTGCTCTGCACATACTCAGTTGCTCTCCCATTTTGGGGAAATATTTAAGTTATGACACCAGCCATTTGATGATTTGATAGTTTGGTTGAGAACACAAGCAAATGGGACAGTTATCAATCCCGGGATTCCAGGCATGTAACTGTGTTTTGAAACCCTTAAATCAATTGGTTTACTTCCACTTTATGATTTACTTCTGTTTGGAGGCTCTGGGCTTCAGCAAATTGGAAGCCTCCAGCAAGAAGCACGTTGTTATGGGTAAAGCAAGAATTTACGAGTGAAGGTCACAGGAAGGAACTGGAAAGCAGCATAGAAAACGACCACGAAGGGACTCGAACCCTCAATCTTCTGATCCGAAGTCAGACGCCTTATCCATTAGGCCACGCGGTCTGCCACAAGGACATGATTCTGGTTTGTGGCGCCCGGATCAACCAAACACTCGAAGATCACCTGGGACATCTTCTACTTTTTTTGCTCAAGGAGATTTGGTAGAAAGGATCTGAAATGTATGACTTGGTGCAAGGTCATGCTTTAAGAAGTGCATTTGCAAAATGGCCTAGGTTCAGAGTGTTCATACAGCTCCTTGACAATGGTAATAGATCAATAGAGTACCACGAGTAGATGATATTTCCAGAGGAAGCCATAGCACCTCAATATATCTTGTCAGGATGGCCGAGTGGTCTAAGGCGCCAGACTCAAGAGCTGTTTCTTCACATTGTGTGGGTGTTCTGGTCTCCAAATGGAGGCGTGGGTTCAAATCCCACTTCTGACAATCTTTTTACACATTTAGCTTGAACTACAATCACCACTCCCGCTGTGTTTTCATGCTACCATGTCACCGACAAAAAAACATGAAAAAAAATCCAAAAACTTTGCACATCCTACATAAAGATCAAATTCTTGAGGAAAATCTGCTAGACCATGCTGTTAAATCTCTCATTTAAAGTGCAACTTTAGTCAGAAAAGTAAGTCCTGCTACATCTCTTCCGGTTGTCCCATTTTGCATATATACTCATGTAAAACATTAAAAAATATGCTTCTATACACTTTGAAATCCAGTAATACGCTGTTTCAACCTGCTCTGCACATACTCAGTTGCTCTCCCATTTTAGGCATATTTAAGTTATGACACCAGCCATTTGATGATTTGATAGTTTGGTTGAGAACACAAGCAAATGGGACAGTTATCAATCCCGGGATTCCATGCATGTAACTGTGTTTTGAAACCCTTAAATCAATTGGTTTACTTCCACTTTATGATTTATTTCTGTTTGGAGGCTCTGGGCTTCAGCAAATTGGAAGCCTCCAGCAAGAAGCACGTTGTTATGGCTAAAGCAAGAAGTTACGAGTGAAGGTCACAGGAAGGAACTGGAAAGCAGCATAGAAAACGACCACGAAGGGACTCGAACCCTCAATCTTCTGATCCGAAGTCAGACGCCTTATCCATTAGGCCACGCGGTCTGCCACAAGGCCATGATTCTGGTTTGTGGCGCCCGGATCAACCAAACACTCGAAGATCACCTGGGACATCTTCTACTTTTTTTGCTCAAGGAGATTTGGTAGAAAGGATCTGAAATGTATGACTTGGTGCAAGGTCATGCTTTAAGAAGTGCATTTGCAAAAGGGCCTAGGTTCAGAGTGTTCATACAGCTCCTTGACAATGGTAATAGATCAATAGAGTACTACGAGTAGATGATATTTCCAGAGGAAGCCATAGCACCTCAATATATCTTGTCAGGATGGCCGAGTGGTCTAAGGCGCCAGACTCAAGAGCTGTTTCTTCACATTGTGTGGGTGTTCTGGTCTCCAAATGGAGGCGTGGGTTCAAATCCCACTTCTGACAATCTGTTTACACATTTAGCTTGAACTACAATCACCACTCCCGCTGTGTTTTCATGCTACCATGTCACCGACAAAAAAACATGAAAAAAAATCCAAAAACTTTGCACATCCTACATAAAGATCAAATTCTTGAGGAAAATCTGCTAGACCATGCTGTTAAATCTGTCATTTAAAGTGCAACTTTAGTCAGAAAAGTAAGTCCTGCTACATCTCTTCCGGTTGTCCCATTTTGCATATATACTCATGTAAAACATTAAAAAATATGCTTCTATACACTTTGAAATCCAGTAATACGCTGTTTCAACCTGCTCTGCACATACTCAGTTGCTCTCCCATTTTAGGCATATTTAAGTTATGACACCAGCCATTTGATGATTTGATAGTTTGGTTGAGAACACAAGCAAATGGGACAGTTATCAATCCCGGGATTCCAGGCATGTAACTGTGTTTTGAAACCCTTAAATCAATTGGTTTACTTCCACTTTATGATTTACTTCTGTTTGGAGGCTCTGGGCTTCAGCAAATTGGAAGCCTCCAGCAAGAAGCACGTTGTTATGGCTAAAGCAAGAATTTACGAGTGAAGGTCACAGGAAGGAACTGGAAAGCAGCATAGAAAACGACCACAAAGGGACTCGAACCCTCAATCTTCTGATCCGAAGTCAGACGCCTTATCCATTAGGCCACGCGGTCTGCCACAAAGACATGATTCTGGTTTGTGGCGCCCGGATCAACCAAACACTCGAAGATCACCTGGGACATCTTCTACTTTTTTTGCTCAAGGAGATTTGGTAGAAAGGATCTGAAATGTATGACTTGGTGCAAGGTCATGCTTTAAGAAGTGCATTTGCAAAAGGGCCTAGGTTCAGAGTGTTCATACAGCTCCTTGACAATGGTAATAGATCAATAGAGTACCACGAGTAGATGATATTTCCAGAGGAAGCCAAAGAACCGCAATGTATCTTGTCAGGGTGGCCGAGTGGTCTAAGGCGCCAGACTCAAGGGCTGTTTCTTCACATTGTGTGGGTGTTCTGGTCTCCAAATGGAGGCGTGGGTTCAAATCCCACTTCTGACAATCTGTTTACACATTTAGCTTGAACTACAATCACCACTCCCGCTGTGTTTTCATGCTACCATGTCACCGACAAAAAAACATGAAAAAAAATCCAAAAACTTTGCACATCCTACATAAAGATCAAATTCTTGAGGAAAATCTGCTAGACCATGCTGTTAAATCTGTCATTTAAAGTGCAACTTTAGTCAGAAAAGTAAGTCCTGCTACATCTCTTCCGGTTGTCCCATTTTGCATATATACTCATGTAAAACATTAAAAAATATGCTTCTATACACTTTGAAATCCAGTAATACGCTGTTTCAACCTGCTCTGCACATACTCAGTTGCTCTCCCATTTTAGGCATATTTAAGTTATGACACCAGCCATTTGATGATTTGATAGTTTGGTTGAGAACACAAGCAAATGGGACAGTTATCAATCCCGGGATTCCAGGCATGTAACTGTGTTTTGAAACCCTTAAATCAATTGGTTTACTTCCACTTTATGATTTACTTCTGTTTGGAGGCTCTGGGCTTCAGCAAATTGGAAGCCTCCAGCAAGAAGCACGTTGTTATGGGTAAAGCAAGAATTTACAAGTGAAGGTCACAGGAAGGAACTGGAAAGCAGCATAGAAAACGACCACGAAGGGACTCGAACCCTCAATCTTCTGATCCGAAGTCAGATGCCTTATCCATTAGGCCACGCGGTCTGCCACAAGGACATGATTCTGGTTTGTGGCGCCCGGATCAACCAAACACTCGAAGATCACCTGGGACATCTTCTACTTTTTTTGCTCAAGGAGATTTGGTAGAAAGGATCTGAAATGTATGACTTGGTGCAAGGTCATGCTTTAAGAAGTGCATTTGCAAAAGGGCCTAGGTTCAGAGTGTTCATACAGCTCCTTGACAATGGTAATAGATCAATAGAGTACTACGAGTAGATGATATTTCCAGAGGAAGCCATAGCACCTCAATATATCTTGTCAGGATGGCCGAGTGGTCTAAGGCGCCAGACTCAAGAGCTGTTTCTTCACATTGTGTGGGTGTTCTGGTCTCCAAATGGAGGCGTGGGTTCAAATCCCACTTCTGACAATCTGGTTACACATTTAGATTGAACTACAATCACCACTCCCGCTGTGTTTTCATGCTACCATGTCACCGACAAAAAAACATGAAAAAAAATCCAAAAACTTTGCACATCCTACATAAAGATCAAATTCTTGAGGAAAATCTGCTAGACCATGCTGTTAAATCTGTCATTTAAAGTGCAACTTTAGTAGAAAAGTAAGTCCTGCTACATCTCTTCCGGTTGTCCCATTTTGCATATATACTCATGTAAAACATTAAAAAATATGGTTCTATACACTTTGAAATCCAGTAATACGCTGTTTCAACCTGCTCTGCACATACTCAGTTGCTCTCCCATTTTGGGGAAATATTTAAGTTATGACACCAGCCATTTGATGATTTGATAGTTTGGTTGAGAACACAAGCAAATGGGACAGTTATCAATCCCGGGATTCCAGGCATGTAACTGTGTTTTGAAACCCTTAAATCAATTGGTTTACTTCCACTTTATGATTTACTTCTGTTTGGAGGCTCTGGGCTTCAGCAAATTGGAAGCCTCCAGCAAGAAGCACGTTGTTATGGGTAAAGCAAGAATTTACGAGTGAAGGTCACAGGAAGGAACTGGAAAGCAGCATAGAAAACGACCACGAAGGGACTCGAACCCTCAATCTTCTGATCCGAAGTCAGGCGCCTTATCCATTAGGCCACGCGGTCTGCCACAAGGACATGATTCTGGTTTGTGGCGCCCGGATCAACCAAACACTCGAAGATCACCTGGGACATCTACTTTTTTTGCTCAAGGAGATTTGGTAGAAAGGATCTGAAATGTATGACTTGGTGCAAGGTCATGCTTTAAGAAGTGCATTTGCAAAAGGGCCTAGGTTCAGAGTGTTCATACAGCTCCTTGACAATGGTAATAGATCAATAGAGTACCACGAGTAGATGATATTTCCAGAGGAAGCCAAAGGACCTCAATGTATCTTGTCAGGATGGCCGAGTGGTCTAAGGCGCCAGACTCAAGGGCTGTTTCTTCACATTGTGTGGGTGTTCTGGTCTCCAAATGGAGGCGTGGGTTCAAATCCCACTTCTGACAATCTGTTTACACATTTAGCTTGAACTACAATCACCACTCCCGCTGTGTTTTCATGCTACCATGTCACCGACAAAAAAACATGAAAAAAAATCCAAAAACTTTGCACATCCTACATAAAGATCAAATTCTTGAGGAAAATCTGCTAGACCATGCTGTTAAATCTGTCATTTAAAGTGCAACTTTAGTCAGAAAAGTAAGTCCTGCTACATCTCTTCCGGTTGTCCCATTTTGCATATATACTCATGTAAAACATTAAAAAATATGCTTCTATACACTTTGAAATCCAGTAATACGCTGTTTCAACCTGTTCTGCACATACTCAGTTGCTCTCCCATTTTAGGCATATTTAAGTTATGACACCAGCCATTTGATGATTTGATAGTTTGGTTGAGAACACAAGCAAATGGGACAGTTATCAATCCCGGGATTCCATGCATGTAACTGTGTTTTGAAACCCTTAAATCAATTGGTTTACTTCCACTTTATGATTTACTTCTGTTTGGAGGCTCTGGGCTTCAGCAAATTGGAAGCCTCCAGCAAGAAGCACGTTGTTATGGCTAAAGCAAGAATTTACGAGTGAAGGTCACAGGAAGGAACTGGAAAGCAGCATAGAAAACGACCACAAAGGGACTCGAACCCTCAATCTTCTGATCCGAAGTCAGACGCCTTATCCATTAGGCCACGCGGTCTGCCACAAAGACATGGTTCTGGTTTGTGGCGCCCGGATCAACCAAACACTCGAAGATCACCTGGGACATCTTCTACTTTTTTTGCTCAAGGAGATTTGGTAGAAAGGATCTGAAATGTATGACTTGGTGCAAGGTCATGCTTTAAGAAGTGCATTTGCAAAATGGCCTAGGTTCAGAGTGTTCATACAGCTCCTTGACAATGGTAATAGATCAATAGAGTACCACGAGTAGATGATATTTCAAGAGGAAGCCATAGCACCTCAATATATCTTGTCAGGATGGCCGAGTGGTCTAAGGCGCCAGACTCAAGAGCTGTTTCTTCACATTGTGTGGGTGTTCTGGTCTCCAAATGGAGGCGTGGGTTCAAATCCCACTTCTGACAATCTGTTTACACATTTAGCTTGAACTACAATCACCACTCCCGCTGTGTTTTCATGCTACCATGTCACCGACAAAAAAACATGAAAAAAAATCCAAAAACTTTGCACATCCTACATAAAGATCAAATTCTTGAGGAAAATCTGCTAGACCATGCTGTTAAATCTGTCATTTAAAGTGCAACTTTAGTAGAAAAGTAAGTCCTGCTACATCTCTTCCGGTTGTCCCATTTTGCATATATACTCATGTAAAACATTAAAAAATATGGTTCTATACACTTTGAAATCCAGTAATACGCTGTTTCAACCTGCTCTGCACATACTCAGTTGCTCTCCCATTTTGGGGAAATATTTAAGTTATGACACCAGCCATTTGATGATTTGATAGTTTGGTTGAGAACACAAGCAAATGGGACAGTTATCAATCCCGGGATTCCATGCATGTAACTGTGTTTTGAAACCCTTAAATCAATTGGTTTACTTCCACTTTATGATTTACTTCTGTTTGGAGGCTCTGGGCTTCAGCAAATTGGAAGCCTCCAGCAAGAAGCACGTTGTTATGGCTAAAGCAAGAATTTACGAGTGAAGGTCACAGGAAGGAACTGGAAAGCAGCATAGAAAACGACCACGAAGGGACTCGAACCTTCAATCTTCGGATCCGAAGTCAGACGCCTTATCCATTAGGCCACGCGGTCTGCCACAAGGACATGATTCTGGTTTGTGGCGCCCGGATCAACCAAACACTCGAAGATCACCTGGGACATCTTCTACTTTTTTTGCTCAAGGAGATTTGGTAGAAAGGATCTGAAATGTATGACTTGGTGCAAGGTCATGCTTTAAGAAGTGCATTTGCAAAAGGGCCTAGGTTCAGAGTGTTCATACAGCTCCTTGACAATGGTAATAGATCAATAGGGTACTACGAGTAGATGATATTTCCAGAGGAAGCCATAGCACCTCAATATATCTTGTCAGGATGGCCGAGTGGTCTAAGGCGCCAGACTCAAGAGCTGTTTCTTCACATTGTGTGGGTGTTCTGGTCTCCAAATGGAGGCGTGGGTTCCAATCCCACTTCTGACAATCTGTTTACACATTTAGCTTGAACTACAATCACCACTCCCGCTGTGTTTTCATGCTACCATGTCACCGACAAAAAAACATGAAAAAAAATCCAAAAACTTTGCACATCCTACATAAAGATCAAATTCTTGAGGAAAATCTGCTAGACCATGCTGTTAAATCTGTCATTTAAAGTGCAACTTTAGTAGAAAAGTAAGTCCTGCTACATCTCTTCCGGTTGTCCCATTTTGCATATATACTCATGTAAAACATTAAAAAATATGGTTCTATACACTTTGAAATCCAGTAATACGCTGTTTCAACCTGCTCTGCACATACTCAATTTGCTCTCCCATTTTGGGGAAATATTTAAGTTATGACACCAGCCATTTGATGATTTGATAGTTTGGTTGAGAACACAATCAAATGGGACAGTTATCAATCCCGGGATTCCAGGCATGTAACTGTGTTTTGAAACCCTTAAATCAATTGGTTTACTTCCACTTTATGATTTACTTCTGTTTGGAGGCTCTGGGCTTCAGCAAATTGGAAGCCTCCAGCAAGAAGCACGTTGTTATGGGTAAAGCAAGAATTTACGAGTGAAGGTCACAGGAAGGAACTGGAAAGCAGCATAGAAAACGACCACGAAGGGACTCGAACCCTCAATCTTCTGATCCGAAGTCAGACGCCTTATCCATTAGGCCACGCGGTCTGCCACAAGGACATGATTCTGGTTTGTGGCGCCCAGATCAACCAAACACTCGAAGATCACCTGGGACATCTTCTACTTTTTTTGCTCAAGGAGATTTGGTAGAAAGGATCTGAAATGTATGACTTGGTGCAAGGTCATGCTTTAAGAAGTGCATTTGCAAAAGGGCCTAGGTTCAGAGTGTTCATACAGCTCCTTGACAATGGTAATAGATCAATAGAGTACTACGAGTAGATGATATTTCCAGAGGAAGCCATAGCACCTCAATATATCTTGTCAGGATGGCCGAGTGGTCTAAGGCGCCAGACTCAAGAGCTGTTTCTTCACATTGTGTGGGTGTTCTGGTCTCCAAATGGAGGCGTGGGTTCAAATCCCACTTCTGACAATCTGTTTACACATTTAGCTTGAACTACAATCACCACTCCCGCTGTGTTTTCATGCTACCATGTCACCGACAAAAAAACATGAAAAAAAATCCAAAAACTTTGCACATCCTACATAAAGATCAAATTCTTGAGGAAAATCTGCTAGACCATGCTGTTAAATCTGTCATTTAAAGTGCAACTTTAGTAGAAAAGTAAATCCTGCTACATCTCTTCCGGTTGTCCCATTTTGCATATATACTCATGTAAAACATTAAAAAATATGGTTCTATACACTTTGAAATCCAGTAATACGCTGTTTCAACCTGCTCTGCACATACTCAGTTGCTCTCCCATTTTGGGGAAATATTTAAGTTATGACACCAGCCATTTGATGATTTGATAGTTTGGTTGAGAACACAAGCAAATGGGACAGTTATCAATCCCGGGATTCCAGGCATGTAACTGTGTTTTGAAACCCTTAAATCAATTGGTTTACTTCCACTTTATGATTTACTTCTGTTTGGAGGCTCTGGGCTTCAGCAAATTGGAAGCCTCCAGCAAGAAGCACGTTGTTATGGCTAAAGCAAGAATTTACGAGTGAAGGTCACAGGAAGGAACTGGAAAGCAGCATAGAAAACGACCACAAAGGGAGTCGAACCCTCAATCTTCTGATCCGAAGTCAGACGCCTTATCCATTAGGCCACGCGGTCTGCCACAAAGACATGATTCTGGTTTGTGGCGCCCGGATCAACCAAACACTCGAAGATCACCTGGGACATCTTCTACTTTTTTTGCTCAAGGAGATTTGGTAGAAAGGATCTGAAATGTATGACTTGGTGCAAGGTCATGCTTTAAGAAGTGCATTTGCAAAAGGGCCTAGGTTCAGAGTGTTCATACAGCTCCTTGACAATGGTAATAGATCAATAGAGTACCACGAGTAGATGATATTTCCAGAGGAAGCCAAAGAACCGCAATGTATCTTGTCAGGATGGCCGAGTGGTCTAAGGCGCCAGACTCAAGGGCTGTTTCTTCACATTGTGTGGGTGTTCTGGTCTCCAAATGGAGGCGTGGGTTCAAATCCCACTTCTGACAATCTGTTTACACATTTAGCTTGAACTACAATCACCACTCCCGCTGTGTTTTCATGCTACCATGTCACCGACAAAAAAACATGAAAAAAAATCCCAAAACTTTGCACATCCTACATAAAGATCAAATTCTTGAGGAAAATCTGCTAGACCATGCTGTTAAATCTGTCATTTAAAGTGCAACTTTAGTCAGAAAAGTAAGTCCTGCTACATCTCTTCCGGTTGTCCCATTTTGCATATATACTCATGTAAAACATTAAAAAATATGCTTCTATACACTTTGAAATCCAGTAATACGCTGTTTCAACCTGCTCTGCACATACTCAGTTGCTCTCCCATTTTAGGCATATTTAAGTTATGACACCAGCCATTTGATGATTTGATAGTTTGGTTGAGAACACAAGCAAATGGGACAGTTATCAATCCCGGGATTCCATGCATGTAACTGTGTTTTGAAACCCTTAAATCAATTGGTTTACTTCCACTTTATGATTTACTTCTGTTTGGAGGCTCTGGGCTTCAGCAAATTGGAAGCCTCCAGCAAGAAGCACGTTGTTATGGCTAAAGCAAGAATTTACGAGTGAAGGTCACAGGAAGGAACTGGAAAGCAGCATAGAAAACGACCACGAAGGGACTCGAACCCTCAATCTTCTGATCCGAAGTCAGACGCCTTATCCATTAGGCCACGCGGTCTGCCACAAGGACATGATTCTGGTTTGTGGCGCCCGGATCAACCAAACACTCGAAGATCACCTGGGACATCTTCTACTTTTTTTGCTCAAGGAGATTTGGTAGAAAGGATCTGAAATGTATGACTTGGTGCAAGGTCATGCTTTAAGAAGTGCATTTTCAAAATGGCCTAGGTTCAGAGTGTTCATACAGCTCCTTGACAATGGTAATAGATCAATAGAGTACCACGAGTAGATGATATTTCCAGAGGAAGCCATAGCACCTCAATATATCTTGTCAGGATGGCCGAGTGGTCTAAGGCGCCAGACTCAAGAGCTGTTTCTTCACATTGTGTGGGTGTTCTGGTCTCCAAATGGAGGCGTGGGTTCAAATCCCACTTCTGACAATCTGTTTACACATTTAGCTTGAACTACAATCACCACTCCCGCTGTGTTTTCATGCTACCATGTCACCGACAAAAAAACATGAAAAAAAATCCAAAAACTTTGCACATCCTACATAAAGATCAAATTCTTGAGGAAAATCTGCTAGACCATGCTGTTAAATCTGTCATTTAAAGTGCAACTTTAGTCAGAAAAGTAAGTCCTGCTACATCTCTTCCGGTTGTCCCATTTTGCATATATACTCATGTAAAACATTAAAAAATATGCTTCTATACACTTTGAAATCCAGTAATACGCTGTTTCAACCTGCTCTGCACATACTCAGTTGCTCTCCCATTTTAGGCATATTTAAGTTATGACACCAGCCATTTGATGATTTGATAGTTTGGTTGAGAACACAAGCAAATGGGACAGTTATCAATCCCGGGATTCCATGCATGTAACTGTGTTTTGAAACCCTTAAATCAATTGGTTTACTTCCACTTTATGATTTACTTCTGTTTGGAGGCTCTGGGCTTCAGCAAATTGGAAGCCTCCAGCAAGAAGCACGTTGTTATGGCTAAAGCAAGAATTTACGAGTGAAGGTCACAGGAAGGAACTGGAAAGCAGCATAGAAAACGACCACGAAGGGACTCGAACCCTCAATCTTCTGATCCGAAGTCAGACGCCTTATCCATTAGGCCACGCTGTCTGCCACAAAGACATGATTCTGGTTTGTGGCGCCCGGATCAACCAAACACTCGAAGATCACCTGGGACATCTTCTACTTTTTTTGCTCAAGGAGATTTGGTAGAAAGGATCTGAAATGTATGACTTGGTGCAAGGTCATGCTTTAAGAAGTGCATTTGCAAAAGGGCCTAGGTTCAGAGTGTTCATACAGCTCCTTGACAATGGTAATAGATCAATAGAGTACCACGAGTAGATGATATTTCCAGAGGAAGCCATAGCACCTCAATATATCTTGTCAGGATGGCCGAGTGGTCTAAGGCGCCAGACTCAAGAGCTGTTTCTTCACATTGTGTGGGTGTTCTGGTCTCCAAATGGAGGCGTGGGTTCAAATCCCACTTCCGACAATCTGTTTACACATTTAGCTTGAACTACAATCACCACTCCCGCTGTGTTTTCATGCTACCATGTCACCGACAAAAAAACATGAAAAAAAATCCAAAAACTTTGCACATCCTACATAAAGATCAAATTCTTGAGGAAAATCTGCTAGACCATGCTGTTAAATCTGTCATTTAAAGTGCAACTTTAGTAGAAAAGTAAGTCCTGCTACATCTCTTCCGGTTGTCCCATTTTGCATATATACTCATGTAAAACATTAAAAAATATGGTTCTATACACTTTGAAATCCAGTAATACGCTGTTTCAACCTGCTCTGCACATACTCAGTTGCTCTCCCATTTTGGGGAAATAATTAAGTTATGACACCAGCCATTTGATGATTTGATAGTTTGGTTGAGAACACAAGCAAATGGGACAGTTATCAATCCCGGGATTCCAGGCATGTAACTGTGTTTTGAAACCCTTAAATCAATTGGTTTACTTCCACTTTATGATTTACTTCTGTTTGGAGGCTCTGGGCTTCAGCAAATTGGAAGCCTCCAGCAAGAAGCACGTTGTTATGGGTAAAGCAAGAATTTACGAGTGAAGGTCACAGGAAGGAACTGGAAAGCAGCATAGAAAACGACCACGAAGGGACTCGAACCCTCAATCTTCTGATCCGAAGTCAGACGCCTTATCCATTAGGCCACGCGGTCTGCCACAAGGACATGATTCTGGTTTGTGGCGCCCAGATCAACCAAACACTCGAAGATCACCTGGGACATCTTCTACTTTTTTTGCTCAAGGAGATTTGGTAGAAAGGATCTGAAATGTATGACTTGGTGCAAGGTCATGCTTTAAGAAGTGCATTTGCAAAAGGGCCTAGGTTCAGAGTGTTCATACAGCTCCTTGACAATGGTAATAGATCAATAGAGTACTACGAGTAGATGATATTTCCAGAGGAAGCCATAGCACCTCAATATATCTTGTCAGGATGGCCGAGTGGTCTAAGGCGCCAGACTCAAGAGCTGTTTCTTCACATTGTGTGGGTGTTCTGGTCTCCAAATGGAGGCGTGGGTTCAAATCCCACTTCTGACAATCTGTTTACACATTTAGCTTGAACTACAATCACCACTCCCGCTGTGTTTTCATGCTACCATGTCACCGACAAAAAAACATGAAAAAAAATCCAAAAACTTTGCACATCCTACATAAAGATCAAATTCTTGAGGAAAATCTGCTAGACCATGCTGTTAAATCTGTCATTTAAAGTGCAACTTTAGTAGAAAAGTAAGTCCTGCTACATCTCTTCCGGTTGTCCCATTTTGCATATATACTCATGTAAAACATTAAAAAATATGGTTCTATACACTTTGAAATCCAGTAATACGCTGTTTCAACCTGCTCTGCACATACTCAGTTGCTCTCCCATTTTGGGGAAATATTTAAGTTATGACACCAGCCATTTGATGATTTGATAGTTTGGTTGAGAACACAAGCAAATGGGACAGTTATCAATCCCGGGATTCCAGGCATGTAACTGTGTTTTGAAACCCTTAAATCAATTGGTTTACTTCCACTTTATGATTTACTTCTGTTTGGAGGCTCTGGGCTTCAGCAAATTGGAAGCCTCCAGCAAGAAGCACGTTGTTATGGCTAAAGCAAGAATTTACGAGTGAAGGTCACAGGAAGGAACTGGAAAGCAGCATAGAAAATGACCACGAAGGGACTCGAACCCTCAATCTTCTGATCCGAAGTCAGACGCCTTATCCATTAGGCCACGCGGTCTGCCACAAGGACATGATTCTTGTTTGTGGCGCCCAGATCAACCAAACACTCGAAGATCACCTGGGACATCTTCTACTTTTTTTGCTCAAGGAGATTTGGTAGAAAGGATCTGAAATGTATGACTTGGTGCAAGGTCATGCTTTAAGAAGTGCATTTGCAAAAGGGCCTAGGTTCAGAGTGTTCATACAGCTCCTTGACAATGGTAATAGATCAATAGAGTACCACGAGTAGATGATATTTCCAGAGGAAGCCATAGCACCTCAATATATCTTGTCAGGATTGCCGAGTGGTCTAAGGCGCCAGATTCAAGAGCTGTTTCTTCACATTGTGTGGGTGTTCTGGTCTCCAAATGGCGGCGTGGGTTCAAATCCCACTTCTGACAATCTGTTTACACATTTAGCTTGAACTACAATCACCACTCCCGCTGTGTTTTCATGCTACCATGTCACCGACAAAAAAACATGAAAAAAAATCCGAAAACTTTGCACATCCTACATAAAGATCAAATTCTTGAGGAAAATCTGCTAGACCATGCTGTTAAATCTGTCATTTAAAGTGCAACTTTAGTAGAAAAGTAAGTCCTGCTACATCTCTTCCGGTTGTCCCATTTTGCATATATACTCATGTAAAACATTAAAAAATATGGTTCTATACACTTTGAAATCCAGTAATACGCTGTTTCAACCTGCTCTGCACATACTCAGTTGCTCTCCCATTTTGGGGAAATATTTAAGTTATGACACCAGCCATTTGATGATTTGATAGTTTGGTTGAGAACACAAGCAAATGGGACAGTTATCAATCCCGGGATTCCAGGCATGTAACTGTGTTTTGAAACCCTTAAATCAATTGGTTTACTTCCACTTTATGATTTACTTCTGTTTGGAGGCTCTGGGCTTCAGCAAATTGGAAGCCTCCAGCAAGAAGCACGTTGTTATGGGTAAAGCAAGAATTTACGAGTGAAGGTCACAGGAAGGAACTGGAAAGCAGCATAGAAAACGACCACGAAGGGACTCGAACCCTCAATCTTCTGATCCGAAGTCAGACGCCTTATCCATTAAGCCACGCGGTCTGCCACAAGGACATGATTCTGGTTTGTGGCGCCCGGATCAACCAAACACTCGAAGATCACCTGGGACATCTTCTACTTTTTTTGCTCAAGGAGATTTGGTAGAAAGGATCTGAAATGTATGACTTGGTGCAAGGTCATGCTTTAAGAAGTGCATTTGCAAAAGGGCCTAGGTTCAGAGTGTTCATACAGCTCCTTGACAATGGTAATAGATCAATAGAGTACCACGAGTAGATGATATTTCCAGAGGAAGCCAAAGGACCTCAATGTATCTTGTCAGGATGGCCGAGTGGTCTAAGGCGCCAGACTCATGGGCTGTTTCTTCACATTGTGTGGGTGTTCTGGTCTCCAAATGGAGGCGTGGGTTCAAATCCCACTTCTGACAATCTGTTTACACATTTAGCTTGAACTACAATCACCACTCCCGCTGTGTTTTCATGCTACCATGTCACCGACAAAAAAACATGAAAAAAAATCCAAAAACTTTGCACATCCTACATAAAGATCAAATTCTTGAGGAAAATCTGCTAGACCATGCTGTTAAATCTGTCATTTAAAGTGCAACTTTAGTCAGAAAAGTAAGTCCTGCTACATCTCTTCCGGTTGTCCCATTTTGCATATATACTCATGTAAAACATTAAAAAATATGCTTCTATACACTTTGAAATCCAGTAATACGCTGTTTCAACCTGCTCTGCACATACTCAGTTGCTCTCCCATTTTAGGCATATTTAAGTTATGACACCAGCCATTTGATGATTTGATAGTTTGGTTGAGAACACAAGCAAATGGGACAGTTATCAATCCCGGGATTCCATGCATGTAACTGTGTTTTGAAACCCTTAAATCAATTGGTTTACTTCCACTTTATGATTTACTTCTGTTTGGAGGCTCTGGGCTTCAGCAAATTGGAAGCCTCCAGCAAGAAGCACGTTGTTATGGGTAAAGCAAGAATTTACGAGTGAAGGTCACAGGAAGGAACTGGAAAGCAGCATAGAAAACAACCACGAAGGGACTCAAACCCTCAATCTTCTGATCCGAAGTCAGACGCCTTATCCATTAAGCCACGCGGTCTGCCACAAGGACATGATTCTGGTGTGTGGCGCCCGGATCAACCAAACACTCGAAGATCACCTGGGACATCTTCTACTTTTTTTGCTCAAGGAGATTTGGTAGAAAGGATCTGAAATGTATGACTTGGTGCAAGGTCATGCTTTAAGAAGTGCATTTGCAAAAGGGCCTAGGTTCAGAGTGTTCATACAGCTCCTTGACAATGGTAATAGATCAATAGAGTACCACGAGTAGATGATATTTCCAGAGGAAGCCATAGCACCTCAATATATCTTGTCAGGATGGCCGAGTGGTCTAAGGCGCCAGACTCAAGAGCTGTTTCTTCACATTGTGTGGGTGTTCTGGTCTCCAAATGGAGGCGTGGGTTCAAATCCCACTTCTGACAATCTGTTTACACATTTAGCTTGAACTACAATCACCACTCCCGCTGTGTTTTCATGCTACCATGTCACCGACAAAAAAACATGAAAAAAAATCCAAAAACTTTGCACATCCTACATAAAGATCAAATTCTTGAGGAAAATCTGCTAGACCATGCTGTTAAATCTGTCATTTAAAGTGCAACTTTAGTCAGAAAAGTAAGTCCTGCTACATCTCTTCCGGTTGTCCCATTTTGCATATATACTCATGTAAAACATTAAAAAATATGCTTCTATACACTTTGAAATCCAGTAATACGCTGTTTCAACCTGCTCTGCACATACTCAGTTGCTCTCCCATTTTAGGCATATTTAAGTTATGACACCAGCCATTTGATGATTTGATAGTTTGGTTGAGAACACAAGCAAATGGGACAGTTATCAATCCCGGGATTCCAGGCATGTAACTGTGTTTTGAAACCCTTAAATCAATTGGTTTACTTCCACTTTATGATTTACTTCTGTTTGGAGGCTCTGGGCTTCAGCAAATTGGAAGCCTCCAGCAAGAAGCACGTTGTTATGGGTAAAGCAAGAATTTACGAGTGAAGGTCACAGGAAGGAACTGGAAAGCAGCATAGAAAACGACCACGAAGGGACTCGAACCCTCAATCTTCTGATCCGAAGTCAGACGCCTTATCCATTAGGCCACGCGGTCTGCCACAAGGCCATGATTCTGGTTTGTGGCACTCGGATCAACCAAACACTCGAAGATCACCTGGGACATCTTCTACTTTTTTTGCTCAAGGAGATTTGGTAGAAAGGATCTGAAATGTATGACTTGGTGCAAGGTCATGCTTTAAGAAGTGCATTTGCAAAAGGGCCTAGGTTCAGAGTGTTCATACAGCTCCTTGACAATGGTAATAGATCAATAGAGTACCACGAGTAGATGATATTTCCAGAGGAAGCCATAGCACCTCAATATATCTTGTGAGGATGGCCGAGTGGTCTAAGGCACCAGACTCAAGAGCTGTTTCTTCACATTGTGTGGGTGTTCTGGTCTCCAAATGGAGGCGTGGGTTCAAATCCCACTTCTGACATTCTGTTTACACATTTAGCTTGAACTACAATCACCACTCCCGCTGTGTTTTCATGCTACCATGTCACCGACACAAAAACATGAAAAAAAATCCAAAAACTTTGCACATCCTACATAAAGATCAAATTCTTGAGGAAAATCTGCTAGACCATGCTGTTAAATCTGTCATTTAAAGTGCAACTTTAGTCAGAAAAGTAAGTCCTGCTACATCTCTTACGGTTGTCCCATTTTGCATATATACTCATGTAAAACATTAAAAAATATGCTTCTATACACTTTGAAATCCAGTAATACGCTGTTTCAACCTGCTCTGCACATACTCAGTTGCTCTCCCATTTTAGGCATATTTAAGTTATGACACCAGCCATTTGATGATTTGATAGTTTGGTTGAGAACACAAGCAAATGGGACAGTTATCAATCCCGGGATTCCAGGCATGTAACTGTGTTTTGAAACCCTTAAATCAATTGGTTTACTTCCACTTTATGATTTACTTCTGTTTGGAGGCTCTGGGCTTCAGCAAATTGGAAGCCTCCAGCAAGAAGCACGTTGTTATGGGTAAAGCAAGAATTTACGAGTGAAGGTCACAGGAAGGAACTGGAAAGCAGCATAGAAAACGACCACGAAGGGACTCGAACCCTCAATCTTCTGATCCGAAGTCAGACGCCTTATCCATTAGGCCACGCGGTCTGCCACAAGGCCATGATTCTGGTTTGTGGCACTCGGATCAACCAAACACTCGAAGATCACCTGGGACATCTTCTACTTTTTTTGCTCAAGGAGATTTGGTAGAAAGGATCTGAAATGTATGACTTGGTGCAAGGTCATGCTTTAAGAAGTGCATTTGCAAAAGGGCCTAGGTTCAGAGTGTTCATACAGCTCCTTGACAATGGTAATAGATCAATAGAGTACCACGAGTAGATGATATTTCCAGAGGACGCCATAGCACCTCAATATATCTTGTGAGGATGGCCGAGTGGTCTAAGGCACCAGACTCAAGAGCTGTTTCTTCACATTGTGTGGGTGTTCTGGTCTCCAAATGGAGGCGTGGGTTCAAATCCCACTTCTGACATTCTGTTTACACATTTAGCTTGAACTACAATCACCACTCCCGCTGTGTTTTCATGCTACCATGTCACCGACACAAAAACATGAAAAAAAATCCAAAAACTTTGCACATCCTACATAAAGATCAAATTCTTGAGGAAAATCTGCTAGACCATGCTGTTAAATCTGTCATTTAAAGTGCAACTTTAGTCAGAAAAGTAAGTCCTGCTACATCTCTTATGGTTGTCCCATTTTGCATATATACTCATGTAAAACATTAAAAAATATGCTTCTATACACTTTGAAATCCAGTAATACGCTGTTTCAACCTGCTCTGCACATACTCAGTTGCTCTCCCATTTTAGGCATATTTAAGTTATGACACCAGCCATTTGATGATTTGATAGTTTGGTTGAGAACACAAGCAAATGGGACAGTTATCAATCCCGGGATTCCAGGCATGTAACTGTGTTTTGAAACCCTTAAATCAATTGGTTTACTTCCACTTTATGATTTACTTCTGTTTGGAGGCTCTGGGCTTCAGCAAATTGGAAGCCTCCAGCAAGAAGCACGTTGTTATGGGTAAAGCAAGAATTTACGAGTGAAGGTCACAGGAAGGAACTGGAAAGCAGCATAGAAAACGACCACGAAGGGACTCGAACCCTCAATCTTCTGATCCGAAGTCAGACGCCTTATCCATTAGGCCACGCGGTCTGCCACAAGGACATGATTCTGGTTTGTGGCGCCCGGATCAACCAAACACTCGAAGATCACCTGGGACATCTTCTACTTTTTTTGCTCAAGGAGATTTGGTAGAAAGGATCTGAAATGTATGACTTGGTGCAAGGTCATGCTTTAAGAAGTGCATTTGCAAAAGGGCCTAGGTTCAGAGTGTTCATACAGCTCCTTGACAATGGTAATAGATCAATAGAGTACCACGAGTAGATGATATTTCCAGAGGAAGCCATAGCACCTCAATATATATTGTCAGGATGGCCGAGTGGTCTAAGGCGCCAGACTCAAGAGCTGTTTCTTCACATTGTGTGGGTGTTCTGGTCTCCAAATGGAGGCGTGGGTTCAAATCCCACTTCTGACAATCTGTTTACACATTTAGCTTGAACTACAATCACCACTCCCGCTGTGTTTTCATGCTACCATGTCACCGACAAAAAAACATGAAAAAAAATCCAAAAACTTTGCACATCCTACATAAAGATCAAATTCTTGAGGAAAATCTGCTAGACCATGCTGTTAAATCTGTCATTTAAAGTGCAACTTTAGTCAGAAAAGTAAGTCCTGCTACATCTCTTCCGGTTGTCCCATTTTGCATATATACTCATGTAAAACATTAAAAAATATGCTTCTATACACTTTGAAATCCAGTAATACGCTGTTTCAACCTGCTCTGCACATACTCAGTTGCTCTCCCATTTTAGGCATATTTAAGTTATGACACCAGCCATTTGATGATTTGATAGTTTGGTTGAGAACACAAGCAAATGGGACAGTTATCAATCCCGGGATTCCAGGCATGTAACTGTGTTTTGAAACCCTTAAATCAATTGGTTTACTTCCACTTTATGATTTACTTCTGTTTGGAGGCTCTGGGCTTCAGCAAATTGGAAGCCTCCAGCAAGAAGCACGTTGTTATGGGTAAAGCAAGAATTTACGAGTGAAGGTCACAGGAAGGAACTGGAAAGCAGCATAGAAAACGACCACGAAGGGACTCGAACCCTCAATCTTCTGATCCGAAGTCAGACGCCTTATCCATTAGGCCACGCGGTCTGCCACAAGGCCATGATTCTGGTTTGTGGCACTCGGATCAACCAAACACTCGAAGATCACCTGGGACATCTTCTACTTTTTTTGCTCAAGGAGATTTGGTAGAAAGGATCTGAAATGTATGACTTGGTGCAAGGTCATGCTTTAAGAAGTGCATTTGCAAAAGGGCCTAGGTTCAGAGTGTTCATACAGCTCCTTGACAATGGTAATAGATCAATAGAGTACCACGAGTAGATGATATTTCCAGAGGAAGCCATAGCACCTCAATATATCTTGTGAGGATGGCCGAGTGGTCTAAGGCACCAGACTCAAGAGCTGTTTCTTCACATTGTGTGGGTGTTCTGGTCTCCAAATGGAGGCGTGGGTTCAAATCCCACTTCTGACATTCTGTTTACACATTTAGCTTGAACTACAATCACCACTCCCGCTGTGTTTTCATGCTACCATGTCACCGACACAAAAACATGAAAAAAAATCCAAAAACTTTGCACATCCTACATAAAGATCAAATTCTTGAGGAAAATCTGCTAGACCATGCTGTTAAATCTGTCATTTAAAGTGCAACTTTAGTCAGAAAAGTAAGTCCTGCTACATCTCTTACGGTTGTCCCATTTTGCATATATACTCATGTAAAACATTAAAAAATATGCTTCTATACACTTTGAAATCCAGTAATACGCTGTTTCAACCTGCTCTGCACATACTCAGTTGCTCTCCCATTTTAGGCATATTTAAGTTATGACACCAGCCATTTGATGATTTGATAGTTTGGTTGAGAACACAAGCAAATGGGACAGTTATCAATCCCGGGATTCCAGGCATGTAACTGTGTTTTGAAACCCTTAAATCAATTGGTTTACTTCCACTTTATGATTTACTTCTGTTTGGAGGCTCTGGGCTTCAGCAAATTGGAAGCCTCCAGCAAGAAGCACGTTGTTATGGGTAAAGCAAGAATTTACGAGTGAAGGTCACAGGAAGGAACTGGAAAGCAGCATAGAAAACG
Organism: Lithobates pipiens; assembly: GCF_037356315.1. Lineage (NCBI taxonomy): Eukaryota > Metazoa > Chordata > Amphibia > Anura > Ranidae > Lithobates > Lithobates pipiens. Next base: position 62,184,498 of record NW_027507685.1, on the reverse strand, counting down.
ACCACGAAGGGACTCGAACCCTCAATCTTCTGATCCGAAGTCAGACGCCTTATCCATTAGGCCACGCGGTCTGCCACAAGGACATGATTCTGGTTTGTGGCGCCCGGATCAACCAAACACTCGAAGATCACCTGGGACATCTTCTACTTTTTTTGCTCAAGGAGATTTGGTAGAAAGGATCTGAAATGTATGACTTGGTGCAAGGTCATGCTTTAAGAAGTGCATTTGCAAAAGGGCCTAGGTTCAGAGTGTTCATACAGCTCCTTGACAATGGTAATAGATCAATAGAGTACCACGAGTAGATGATATTTCCAGAGGAAGCCATAGCACCTCAATATATATTGTCAGGATGGCCGAGTGGTCTAAGGCGCCAGACTCAAGAGCTGTTTCTTCACATTGTGTGGGTGTTCTGGTCTCCAAATGGAGGCGTGGGTTCAAATCCCACTTCTGACAATCTGTTTACACATTTAGCTTGAACTACAATCACCACTCCCGCTGTGTTTTCATGCTACCATGTCACCGACAAAAAAACATGAAAAAAAATCCAAAAACTTTGCACATCCTACATAAAGATCAAATTCTTGAGGAAAATCTGCTAGACCATGCTGTTAAATCTGTCATTTAAAGTGCAACTTTAGTCAGAAAAGTAAGTCCTGCTACATCTCTTCCGGTTGTCCCATTTTGCATATATACTCATGTAAAACATTAAAAAATATGCTTCTATACACTTTGAAATCCAGTAATACGCTGTTTCAACCTGCTCTGCACATACTCAGTTGCTCTCCCATTTTAGGCATATTTAAGTTATGACACCAGCCATTTGATGATTTGATAGTTTGGTTGAGAACACAAGCAAATGGGACAGTTATCAATCCCGGGATTCCAGGCATGTAACTGTGTTTTGAAACCCTTAAATCAATTGGTTTACTTCCACTTTATGATTTACTTCTGTTTGGAGGCTCTGGGCTTCAGCAAATTGGAAGCCTCCAGCAAGAAGCACGTTGTTATGGGTAAAGCAAGAATTTACGAGTGAAGGTCACAGGAAGGAACTGGAAAGCAGCATAGAAAACGACCACGATGGGACTCGAACCCTCAATCTTCTGATCCGAAGTCAGACACCTTATCCATTAGGCCACGCGGTCTGCCACAAGGACATGATTCTGGTTTGTGGCGCCCGGATCAACCAAACACTCGAAGATCACCTGGGACATCTTCTACTTTTTTTGCTCAAGGAGATTTGGTAGAAAGGATCTGAAATGTATGACTTGGTGCAAGGTCATGCTTTAAGAAGTGCATTTGCAAAAGGGCCTAGGTTCAGAGTGTTCATACAGCTCCTTGACAATGGTAATAGATCAATAGAGTACCACGAGTAGATGATATTTCCAGAGGAAGCCATAGCACCTCAATATATCTTGTCAGGATTGCCGAGTGGTCTAAGGCGCCAGATTCAAGAGCTGTTTCTTCACATTGTGTGGGTGTTCTGGTCTCCAAATGGCGGCGTGGGTTCAAATCCCACTTCTGACAATCTGTTTACACATTTAGCTTGAACTACAATCACCACTCCCGCTGTGTTTTCATGCTACCATGTCACCGACAAAAAAACATGAAAAAAAATCCAAAAACTTTGCACATCCTACATAAAGATCAAATTCTTGAGGAAAATCTGCTAGACCATGCTGTTAAATCTGTCATTTAAAGTGCAACTTTAGTAGAAAAGTAAGTCCTGCTACATCTCTTCCGGTTGTCCCATTTTGCATATATACTCATGTAAAACATTAAAAAATATGCTTCTATACACTTTGAAATCCAGTAATACGCTGTTTCAACCTGCTCTGCACATACTCAGTTGCTCTCCCATTTTAGGCATATTTAAGTTATGACACCAGCCATTTGATGATTTGATAGTTTGGTTGAGAACACAAGCAAATGGGACAGTTATCAATCCCGGGATTCCAGGCATGTAACTGTGTTTTGAAACCCTTAAATCAATTGGTTTACTTCCACTTTATGATTTACTTCTGTTTGGAGGCTCTGGGCTTCAGCAAATTGGAAGCCTCCAGCAAGAAGCACGTTGTTATGGCTAAAGCAAGAATTTACGAGTGAAGGTCACAGGAAGGAACTGGAAAGCAGCATAGATAACGACCACGAAGGGACTCGAACCCTCAATCTTCTGATCCGAAGTCAGACGCCTTATCCATTAGGCCACGCGGTCTGCCACAAGGACATGGTTCTGGTTTGTGGCGCCCGGATCAACCAAACACTCGAAGATCACCTGGGACATCTTCTACTTTTTTTGCTCAAGGAGATTTGGTAGAAAGGATCTGAAATGTATGACTTGGTGCAAGGTCATGCTTTAAGAAGTGCATTTGCAAAAGGGCCTAGGTTCAGAGTGTTCATACAGCTCCTTGACAATGGTAATAGATCAATAGAGTACCACGAGTAGATGATATTTCCAGAGGAAGCCATAGCACCTCAATATATCTTGTCAGGATGGCCGAGTGGTCTAAGGCGCCAGACTCAAGAGCTGTTTCTTCACATTGTGTGGGTGTTCTGGTCTCCAAATGGAGGCGTGGGTTCAAATCCCACTTCTGACATTCTGTTTACACATTTAGCTTGAACTACAATCACCACTCCCGCTGTGTTTTCATGCTACCATGTCACTGACAAAAAAACATGAAAAAAAATCCAAAAACTTTGCACATCCTACATAAAGATCAAATTCTTGAGGAAAATCTGCTAGACCATGCTGTTAAATCTGTCATTTAAAGTGCAACTTTAGTCAGAAAAGTAAGTCCTGCTACATCTCTTCCGGTTGTCCCATTTTGCATATATACTCATGTAAAACATTAAAAAATATGCTTCTATACACTTTGAAATCCAGTAATACGCTGTTTCAACCTGCTCTGCACATACTCAGTTGCTCTCCCATTTTAGGCATATTTAAGTTATGACACCAGCCATTTGATGATTTGATAGTTTGGTTGAGAACACAAGCAAATGGGACAGTTATCAATCCCGGGATTCCAGGCATGTAACTGTGTTTTGAAACCCTTAAATCAATTGGTTTACTTCCACTTTATGATTTACTTCTGTTTGGAGGCTCTGGGCTTCAGCAAATTGGAAGCCTCCAGCAAGAAGCAAGTTGTTATGGGTAAAGCAAGAATTTACGAGTGAAGGTCACAGGAAGGAACTGGAAAGCAGCATAGAAAACGACCACGATGGGACTCGAACCCTCAATCTTCTGATCCGAAGTCAGACGCCTTATCCATTAGGCCACGCGGTCTGCCACAAGGACATGATTCTGGTTTGTGGCGCCCGGATCAACCAAACATTCGAAGATCACCTGGGACATCTTCTACTTTTTTTGCTCAAGGAGATTTGGTAGAAAGGATCTGAAATGTATGACTTGGTGCAAGGTCATGCTTTAAGAAGTGCATTTGCAAAAGGGCCTAGGTTCAGAGTGTTCATACAGCTCCTTGACAATGGTAATAGATCAATAGAGTACCACGAGTAGATGATATTTCCAGAGGAAGCCATAGCACCTCAATATATCTTGTCAGGATGGCCGAGTGGTCTAAGGCGCCAGACTCAAGAGCTGTTTCTTCACATTGTGTGGGTGTTCTGGTCTCCAAATGGAGGAGTGGGTTCAAATCCCACTTCAGACTTTCTGTTTACACATTTAGCTTGAACTACAATCACCACTCCCGCTGTGTTTTCATGCTACCATGTCACCGACAAAAAAACATGAAAAAAAATCCAAAAACTTTGCACATCCTACATAAAGATCAAATTCTTGAGGAAAATCTGCTAGACCATGCTGTTAAATCTCTCATTTAAAGTGCAACTTTAGTCAGAAAAGTAAGTCCTGCTACATCTCTTCCGGTTGTCCCATTTTGCATATATACTCATGTAAAACATTAAAAAATATGCTTCTATACACTTTGAAATCCAGTAATACGCTGTTTCAACCTGCTCTGCACATACTCAGTTGCTCTCCCATTTTAGGCATATTTAAGTTATGACACCAGCCATTTGATGATTTGATAGTTTGGTTGAGAACACAAGCAAATGGGACAGTTATCAATCCCGGGATTCCAGGCATGTAACTGTGTTTTGAAACCCTTAAATCAATTGGTTTACTTCCACTTTATGATTTACTTCTGTTTGGAGGCTCTGAGCTTCAGCAAATTGGAAGCCTCCAGCAAGAAGCACGTTGTTATGGGTAAAGCAAGAATTTACGAGTGAAGGTCACAGGAAGGAACTGGAAAGCAGCATAGAAAACGACCACGATGGGACTCGAACCCTCAATCTTCTGATCCGAAGTCAGACGTCTTATCCATTAGGCCACGCGGTCTGCCACAAGGACACGATTCTGGTTTGTGGCGCCCGGATCAACCAAACTCTCGAAGATCACCTGGGACATCTTCTACTTTTTTTGCTCAAGGAGATTTGGTAGAAAGGATCTGAAATGTATGACTTGGTGCAAGGTCATGCTTTAAGAAGTGCATTTGCAAAAGGGCCTAGGTTCAGAGTGTTCATACAGCTCCTTGACAATGGTAATAGATCAATAGAGTACCACGAGTAGATGATATTTCCAGAGGAAGCCATAGCACCTCAATATATCTTGTCAGGATTGCCGAGTGGTCTAAGGCGCCAGATTCAGGAGCTGTTTCTTCACATTGTGTGGGTGTTCTGGTCTCCAAATGGCGGCGTGGGTTCAAATCCCACTTCTGACAATCTGTTTACACATTTAGCTTGAACTACAATCACCACTCCCGCTGTGTTTTCATGCTACCATGTCACCGACAAAAAAACATGAAAAAAAATCTAAAAACTTTGCACATCCTACATAAAGATCAAATTCTTGAGGAAAATCTGCTAGACCATGCTGTTAAATCTGTCATTTAAAGTGCAACTTTAGTCAGAAAAGTAAGTCCTGCTTACGGTTGTCCCATTTTGCATATATACTCATGTAAAACATTAAAAAATATGGTTCTATACACTTTGAAATCCAGTAATACGCTGTTTCAACCTGCTCTGCACATACTCAGTTGCTCTCCCATTTTAGGCATATTTAAGTTATCACACCAGCCATTTGATGATTTGATAGTTTGGTTGAGAACACAAGCAAATGGGACAGTTATCAATCCCTGGGATTCCAGGCATGTAACTGTGTTTTGAAACCCTTAAATCAATTGGTTTACTTCCACTTTATGATTTACTTCTGTTTGGAGGCTCTGGACTTCAGCAAATTGGAAGCCTCCAGCAAGAAGCACGTTGTTATGGCTAAAGCAAGAATTTACGAGTGAAGGTCACAGGAAGGAACTGGAAAGCAGCATAGAAAACGACCACGAAGGGACTCGAACCCTCAATCTTCTGATCCGAAGTCAGACGCCTTATCCATTAGGCCACGCGGTCTGCCACAAGGACATGATTCTGGTTTGTGGCGCCCGGATCAACCAAACACTCGAAGATCACCTGGGACATCTTCTACTTTTTTTGCTCAAGGAGATTTGGTAGAAAGGATCTGAAATGTATGACTTGGTGCAAGGTCATGCTTTAAGAAGTGCATTTGCAAAAGGGCCTAGGTTCAGAGTGTTCATACAGCTCCTCGACAATGGTAATAGATCAATAGAGTACCACGAGTAGATGATATTTCCAGAGGAAGCCAAAGTACTTCAATGTATCTTGTCAGGATGGCCGAGTGGTCTAAGGCGCCAGACTCAAGAGCTGTTTCTTCACATTGTGTAGGTGTTCTGGTCTCCAAATGGAGGCGTGGGTTCAAATCCCACTTCTGACAATCTGTTTATACATTTAGCTTGAACTACAATCACCACTCCCACTGTGTTTTCATGCTACCATGTCACCGACAAAAAAACATGAAAAAAAATCCAAAAACTTTGCACATCCTACATAAAGATCAAATTCTTGAGGAAAATCTGCTAGACCATGCTGTTAAATCTGTCATTTAAAGTGCAACTTTAGTCAGAAAAGTAAGTCCTGCTACATCTCTTCCGGTTGTCCCATTTTGCATATATACTCATGTAAAACATTAAAAAATATGCTTCTATACACTTTGAAATCCAGTAATACGCTGTTTCAACCTGCTCTGCACATACTCAGTTGCTCTCCCATTTTAGGCATATTTAAGTTATGACACCAGCCATTTGATGATTTGATAGTTTGGTTGAGAACACAAGCAAATGGGACAGTTATCAATCCCGGGATTCCAGGCATGTAACTGTGTTTTGAAACCCTTAAATCAATTGGTTTACTTCCACTTTATGATTTACTTCTGTTTGGAGGCTCTGGGCTTCAGCAAATTGGAAGCCTCCAGCAAGAAGCACGTTGTTATGGGTAAAGCAAGAATTTACGAGTGAAGGTCACAGGAAGGAACTGGAAAGCAGCATAGAAAACGACCACGAAGGGACTCGAACCCTCAATCTTCTGATCCGAAGTCAGACGCCTTATCCATTAAGCCACGCGGTCTGCCACAAGGACATGATTCTGGTTTGTGGCGCCCGGATCAACCAAACACTCGAAGATCACCTGGGACATCTTCTACTTTTTTTGCTCAAGGAGATTTGGTAGAAAGGATCTGAAATGTATGACTTGGTGCAAGGTCATGCTTTAAGAAGTGCATTTGCAAAAGGGCCTAGGTTCAGAGTGTTCATACAGCTCCTTGACAATGGTAATAGATCAATAGAGTACCACGAGTAGATGATATTTCCAGAGGAAGCCAAAGGACCTCAATGTATCTTGTCAGGATGGCCGAGTGGTCTAAGGCGCCAGACTCATGGGCTGTTTCTTCACATTGTGTGGGTGTTCTGGTCTCCAAATGGAGGCGTGGGTTCAAATCCCACTTCTGACAATCTGTTTACACATTTAGCTTGAACTACAATCACCACTCCCGCTGTGTTTTCATGCTACCATGTCACCGACAAAAAAACATGAAAAAAAATCCAAAAACTTTGCACATCCTACATAAAGATCAAATTCTTGAGGAAAATCTGCTAGACCATGCTGTTAAATCTGTCATTTAAAGTGCAACTTTAGTCAGAAAAGTAAGTCCTGCTACATCTCTTCCGGTTGTCCCATTTTGCATATATACTCATGTAAAACATTAAAAAATATGCTTCTATACACTTTGAAATCCAGTAATACGCTGTTTCAACCTGCTCTGCACATACTCAGTTGCTCTCCCATTTTAGGCATATTTAAGTTATGACACCAGCCATTTGATGATTTGATAGTTTGGTTGAGAACACAAGCAAATGGGACAGTTATCAATCCCAGGATTCCAGGCATGTAACTGTGTTTTGAAACCCTTAAATCAATTGGTTTACTTCCACTTTATGATTTACTTCTGTTTGGAGGCTCTGGGCTTCAGCAAATTGGAAGCCTCCAGCAAGAAGCACGTTGTTATAGCTAAAGCAATAATTTACGAGTGAAGGTCACAGGAAGGAACTGGAAAGCAGCATAGAAAACGACCACGAAGGGACTCGAACCCTCAATCTTCTGATCCGAAGTCAGACGCCTTATCCATTAGGCCACGCGGTCTGCCACAAGGACATGATTCTGGTTTGTGGCGCCCGGATCAACCAAACACTCGAAGATCACCTGGGACATCTTCTACTTTTTTTGCTCAAGGAGATTTGGTAGAAAGGATCTGAAATGTATGACTTGGTGCAAGGTCATGCTTTAAGAAGTGCATTTGCAAAAGGGCCTAGGTTCAGAGTGTTCATACAGCTCCTTGACAATGGTAATAGATCAATAGAGTACCACGAGTAGATGATATTTCCAGAGGAAGCCATAGCACCTCAATATATCTTGTCAGGATGGCCGAGTGGTCTAAGGCGCCAGACTCAAGAGCTGTTTCTTCACATTGTGTGGGTGTTCTGGTCTCCAAATGGAGGCGTGGGTTCAAATCCCACTTCTGACATTCTGTTTACACATTTAGCTTGAACTACAATCACCACTCCCGCTGTGTTTTCATGCTACCATGTCACTGACAAAAAAACATGAAAAAAAATCCAAAAACTTTGCACATCCTACATAAAGATCAAATTCTTGAGGAAAATCTGCTAGACCATGCTGTTAAATCTGTCATTTAAAGTGCAACTTTAGTCAGAAAAGTAAGTCCTGCTACATCTCTTCCGGTTGTCCCATTTTGCATATATACTCATGTAAAACATTAAAAAATATGCTTCTATACACTTTGAAATCCAGTAATACGCTGTTTCAACCTGCTCTGCACATACTCAGTTGCTCTCCCATTTTAGGCATATTTAAGTTATGACACCAGCCATTTGATGATTTGATAGTTTGGTTGAGAACACAAGCAAATGGGACAGTTATCAATCCCGGGATTCCAGGCATGTAACTGTGTTTTGAAACCCTTAAATCAATTGGTTTACTTCCACTTTATGATTTACTTCTGTTTGGAGGCTCTGGGCTTCAGCAAATTGGAAGCCTCCAGCAAGAAGCAAGTTGTTATGGGTAAAGCAAGAATTTACGAGTGAAGGTCACAGGAAGGAACTGGAAAGCAGCATAGAAAACGACCACGATGGGACTCGAACCCTCAATCTTCTGATCCGAAGTCAGACGCCTTATCCATTAGGCCACGCGGTCTGCCACAAGGACATGATTCTGGTTTGTGGCGCCCGGATCAACCAAACACTCGAAGATCACCTGGGACATCTTCTACTTTTTTTGCTCAAGGAGATTTGGTAGAAAGGATCTGAAATGTATGACTTGGTGCAAGGTCATGCTTTAAGAAGTGCATTTGCAAAAGGGCCTAGGTTCAGAGTGTTCATACAGCTCCTTGACAATGGTAATAGATCAATAGAGTACCACGAGTAGATGATATTTCCAGAGGAAGCCATAGCACCTCAATATATCTTGTCAGGATGGCCGAGTGGTCTAAGGCGCCAGACTCAAGAGCTGTTTCTTCACATTGTGTGGGTGTTCTGGTCTCCAAATGGAGGCGTGGGTTCAAATCCCACTTCAGACTTTCTGTTTACACATTTAGCTTGAACTACAATCACCACTCCCGCTGTGTTTTCATGCTACCATGTCACCGACAAAAAAACATGAAAAAAAATCCAAAAACTTTGCACATCCTACATAAAGATCAAATTCTTGAGGAAAATCTGCTAGACCATGCTGTTAAATCTGTCATTTAAAGTGCAACTTTAGTCAGAAAAGTAAGTCCTGCTACATCTCTTCCGGTTGTCCCATTTTGCATATATACTCATGTAAAACATTAAAAAATATGCTTCTATACACTTTGAAATCCAGTAATACGCTGTTTCAACCTGCTCTGCACATACTCAGTTGCTCTCCCATTTTAGGCATATTTAAGTTATGACACCAGCCATTTGATGATTTGATAGTTTGGTTGAGAACACAAGCAAATGGGACAGTTATCAATCCCGGGATTCCAGGCATGTAACTGTGTTTTGAAACCCTTAAATCAATTGGTTTACTTCCACTTTATGATTTACTTCTGTTTGGAGGCTCTGGGCTTCAGCAAATTGGAAGCCTCCAGCAAGAAGCAAGTTGTTATGGGTAAAGCAAGAATTTACGAGTGAAGGTCACAGGAAGGAACTGGAAAGCAGCATAGAAAACGACCACGATGGGACTCGAACCCTCAATCTTCTGATCCGAAGTCAGACGCCTTATCCATTAGGCCACGCGGTCTGCCACAAGGACATGATTCTGGTTTGTGGCCCCCGGATCAACCAAACACTCGAAGATCACCTGGGACATCTTCTACTTTTTTTGCTCAAGGAGATTTGGTAGAAAGGATCTGAAATGTATGACTTGGTGCAAGGTCATGCTTTAAGAAGTGCATTTGCAAAAGGGCCTAGGTTCAGAGTGTTCATACAGCTCCTTGACAATGGTAATAGATCAATAGAGTACCACGAGTAGATGATATTTCCAGAGGAAGCCATAGCACCTCAATATATCTTGTCAGGATTGCCGAGTGGTCTAAGGCGCCAGATTCAAGAGCTGTTTCTTCACATTGTGTGGGTGTTCTGGTCTCCAAATGGCGGCGTGGGTTCAAATCCCACTTCTGACAATCTGTTTACACATTTAGCTTGAACTACAATCACCACTCCCGCTGTGTTTTCATGCTACCATGTCACCGACAAAAAAACATGAAAAAAAATCTAAAAACTTTGCACATCCTACATAAAGATCAAATTCTTGAGGAAAATCTGCTAGACCATGCTGTTAAATCTGTCATTTAAAGTGCAACTTTAGTCAGAAAAGTAAGTCCTGCTTACGGTTGTCCCATTTTGCATATATACTCATGTAAAACATTAAAAAATATGGTTCTATACACTTTGAAATCCAGTAATACGCTGTTTCAACCTGCTCTGCACATACTCAGTTGCTCTCCCATTTTAGGCATATTTAAGTTATCACACCAGCCATTTGATGATTTGATAGTTTGGTTGAGAACACAAGCAAATGGGACAGTTATCAATCCCGGGATTCCAGGCATGTAACTGTGTTTTGAAACCCTTAAATCAATTGGTTTACTTCCACTTTATGATTTACTTCTGTTTGGAGGCTCTGGACTTCAGCAAATTGGAAGCCTCCAGCAAGAAGCACGTTGTTATGGCTAAAGCAAGAATTTACAAGTGAAGGTCACAGGAAGGAACTGGAAAGCAGCATAGAAAACGACCACGAAGGGACTCGAACCCTCAATCTTCTGATCCGAAGTCAGACGCCTTATCCATTAGGCCATGCGGTCTGCCACAAGGACATGATTCTGGTTTGTGGCGCCCGGATCAACCAAACACTCGAAGATCACCTGGGACATCTTCTACTTTTTTTGCTCAAGGAGATTTGGTAGAAAGGATCTGAAATGTATGACTTGGTGCAAGGTCATGCTTTAAGAAGTGCATTTGCAAAAGGGCCTAGGTTCAGAGTGTTCATACAGCTCCTCGACAATGGTAATAGATCAATAGAGTACCACGAGTAGATGATATTTCCAGAGGAAGCCAAAGTACTTCAATGTATCTTGTCAGGATGGCAGAGTGGTCTAAGGCGCCAGACTCAAGAGCTGTTTCTTCACATTGTGTAGGTGTTCTGGTCTCCAAATGGAGGCGTGGGTTCAAATCCCACTTCTGACAATCTGTTTACACATTTAGCTTGAACTACAATCACCACTCCCGCTGTTTTCATGCTACCATGTCACCGACAAAAAAACATGAAAAAAAATCCAAAAACTTTGCACATCCTACATAAAGATTAAATTCTTGAGGAAAATCTGCTAGACCATGCTGTTAAATCTGTCATTTAAAGTGCAACTTTAGTCAGAAAAGTAAGTCCTGCTACATCTCTTCCGGTTGTCCCATTTTGCATATATACTCATGTAAAACATTAAAAAATATGGTTCTATACACTTTGAAATCCAGTAATACGCTGTTTCAACCTGCTCTGCACATACTCAGTTGCTCTCCCATTTTAGGCATATTTAAGTTATGACACCAGCCATTTGATGATTTGATAGTTTGGTTGAGAACACAAGCAAATGGGACAGTTATCAATCCCGGGATTCCAGGCATGTAACTGTGTTTTGAAACCCTTAAATCAATTGGTTTACTTCCACTTTATGATTTACTTCTGTTTGGAGGCTCTGGGCTTCAGCAAATTGGAAGCCTCCAGCAAGAAGCACGTTGTTATGGCTAAAGCAAGAATTTACGAGTGAAGGTCACAGGAAGGAACTGGAAAGCAGCATAGAAAACAACCACGAAGGGACTCGAACCCTCAATCTTCTGATCCGAAGTCAGACACCTTATCCATTAGGCCATGCGGTCTGCCACAAGGACATGATTCTGGTTTGTGGCGCCCGGATCAACCAAACACTCGAAGATCACCTGGGACATCTTCTACTTTTTTTGCTCAAGGAGATTTGGTAGAAAGGATCTGAAATGTATGACTTGGTGCAAGGTCATGCTTTAAGAAGTGCATTTGCGGGGGGCGTGTCCTGACGTTAATGGCGGTGGACGTGTATCTCTATAGCTCCCTGCACCCACCGAAAAATCCACCGCCATCCGCATTAAATCAAGTACGACTGGACATCATTTGACCACCATCGGATGTAGAACAACAAGCCGCTCCTCCCTGGGCAACAATTTTGAGCGCTATCGCTCCACAGACGCCTGTAATCCATTGCTGGGGATTCCTCATAGCCGCCGCCATCTTGCTCTCGCGGGGCCTCCCGCGGGGTTCGCACACTGCATCCTCCTACAGGTAAGGGACGACCATCTGTCCCCCTTTGCTGGCTTCTACGCGCCCCGCGGGGGATCCGGTGGCCGCCCAGCGTTTTTCTGATCCTCGGGGTGCCGTGGCTGGTCCCGGCCTGGCGCGGCGTAGTCGGGCCTGAGGATCCCCGGCCTTTCCTGAGGCGGCGGTCCGGGGGAGCGATCGGCGGCAAGCCCAGCCTTATTTGGACGTTCATCGGTCCTCCCCAACACTCCATCCTGCCTATATACATAGCTCTGTGGCCACCCTAGTCCTCCACAACCCCGGGAGTTCTACTGCCAGCCCTGGCCTGTTGAGGCCTAATCAGGCCTGAAGATCCCCGGCCTTTCCTGAAGCGGCCACCCAGGGAAGTGCTCCACAGCCAGCCTAGCCCTTTCTTGTGGCCATAGTCTTTAACCATAACTGCCCAGACATCTATTATATGGTCCACAAACAGAAGCTCAGAACAGGGCTTGCTACCCCTACAGTCAAAGCACCCCTGAGTCAACAGGCACCCCAGGCTTGGTTTATTGAGGCACCCTCTCCATCTCAGGGACCCCCAGACTCAAGTGAATATAAATTGTCTTTATGAATCAGCCCTGACTATTCTACGGAGAGTGCCACAATTCCCTCAGATTGACCTGCCTCCACCTCAACAACAGATCCTTTCTCTATTTTTAAAACCACTTTTTTTTGTTTTGTTTTTTTGATGGGGAGCATGCGCGGCATGGAAAGGGGCGGCCGCACCTAAAGAGAACTCCGGCATCCACGGGGCTTTCAGCCACAATCCTGGGGCTATAAACACCAGAAAACGCTCATTTTTTACACACCCCCTACGATAAGTCTTTGTGCATGCCTAATTCGCAGAAAGGGAGACGTGGGAGCCACCAGAAGTCCCGTTCTCTATACCCTCTCAGATCACAAACCCCAGGAAACATGGCAAAAAATGGCGCCGACCGCGGTCTTCCTTCATCTGCTACCTTCCCTCATACTACAGAGCCTCTGCAACTAGACTCAGCTCCTGCAAACAGTGAGTACAATCCACTTTCAAAAGCAGAACTGGATGCTAGCTTAGAAGCATTATATACTAAACTACACTCCAACTTTCAAACTGAGATACAAAAATCTACAAACACACTGTCCCAAGAGATAGCAGCCATAGGAACGCATACAGACCTGTTAGAAAACAAACATGATGAGCTGGCAATCGCCTTTAATGATCTCTCAAGAGAACATGAAACACTTTCTTCTGCATTCTCACAGTTACAGGCGCAAGTAGAAGATTTGGACAATCGGAACAGAAGAAACAATCTTAGAATCAGAGGCGCTCCAGAATCGATCACAGATTTAATCGCCTATTGCACTAAACTATTCCAATCCCTGCTTCCTGACCAGGACCCTATCTCCTTTAAATGTGACCGAATTCACCGCGCTCTGAGGGCTAAACCTCCACCGGACAAACCCCCCAGAAACATTGAAATAATGCGGGCAGCACGTGGGATCAGGAACGTCACTTTGGATGGGATACAACTGCAACTCTTTCCAGACATCTCCCAAGCAACGCTGGACAGACGCAGAAATATGAAGGAGATTACATCGGCTCTCTTCTCAGCCAGAATCAGATATAGATGGGGCTTTCCCTTTAAGCTGATAATCCCTCATAATGGCACCACATATATAGCTACCAACATATCAGAAGGAAGAGACATCCTAACCAAACTAGGCCTCCTGGATCCCAGCAACATTCCTCGCACCCCAGCTACTCCACGTCCTGCTCCAATATGGAACACTCCAGCATCAAGGAGAGAGGGTCGCAGAGTGAGACATGAAAGCGCACAACGGGACTAATGGTCTCCCCTCTCTTACGTGAAGATTGACTAAACATTTTTTACGGGTATACCATTCTACCTCCAACAAGCAGAAATTTTTCCTTTTTTTTTTCTCTTCTTTTTTGTATTTTCAAACTTTATTAACTTTAATAATTTTTCCCTTTTTCCATCTAATGTTTGTTTTCGTTTTTTCTTTTTTTTTCTTTTATTTATTTTTTTTTTTTTTTATCATATATGTTCTCCTTTTTCTCCTCCGCACACTCTGCCCAACAATACAAAGGTTGTTACCCCAGATTTCATAGTGTTCAGAGCTATTTTCAATACTACATTTAGTAGTTAGATTGATTTTTTCACAAAAGTCACTTATATTTATGTTTTTTTTACCAAAGCTCTGGTTTACCCAATACTGACATCTTGTGTCTGTTTAGGGGAACTGCGGAACCTCTGACAGATAAGGCTGAACACATTAGGTTTGCTCTTTTTAAATTAATAAGAGAACCTCATCACTCACACTTTTTCCCTTATTTAGCTTTATTTAAACCTTCTTTTAGCACTTAAGCTTACTCTCCGCATATATACATATTTTTTTTTCTAATTTTTATTATTTTCCCTTTTAATTTCTGTCTACACTTTTTTCATATATTCTTGTTTTTTCCCTATATATATGCAGCCTAGTAACATAAAGGTTGATATCCTAGATTTTATAATGAGCAAAGTTGTTCTCAATACTACATGTATTAGCTATACCTGATTTTACAAATACCACTTATTTATACAGGTTCTTTTCTACCAGAGCCCGGCTTTACCTGTTGCTGCCATCCTGTGGTTATTTAGAGGTGCTGCGGAGCCTTTGATAGATTTTTGCTGAATATACTGTTTGTCCTATTTAAATCATCAAGAATACCTCTCCACTTACCCCCCCCCCCTTTTTTTTTTTTCTTCTCATCTCTTCTCCACCCTGTCCTTCATTTAATTTTTATTTAAGCTTTTTTGCATTCTGGCTTACTCTTTACTTTTACATACAATTTTTTATTTATTTTATTTATTTATTTTTCTTTTTTCTCTCTTTCTCATTTTCACTACTTACACCCGTTTCTTACAGGCAACACAAAATTATATATCACTTTTAACCAAAGTGGCTGCCCCGCTCTATGCCGTCATGATTTACCCCCACTCAGTTACTATGTTCTCCCTACACATAGGGACTTCTCAATTATTACCCTATTTTGATTTCAAAGTTTATACATTCAGATATATTATACTGTTTTTGGTTCTTTTTTGTAATTTTCTTACACTGAGTTTTAGACTGGTTGGTCTAAACAAATTTCTCTGTCGGTTGAGGAACCTTTTTTTTCTCAACCCCTTACAACTTTTTTTTTAATTATTATTATCATTAAGTCCATTGTTATTACTCTGGTTATTATTACAGGTTCACATTTGGCAAAACCGAAAATCTACTGAATCATTTCTGGAATATTCTCCGCTTTGCGGAAGGCGTCCAAAAGTAGCTCCTTAGTCTGGAAGAAATGGACTCGCAATAGTACATCTCTCGGGACTTCTTGCGGCAAGAAGGAGGGTTTGGGAACTCTGTGAATCCTATCTATCTTCAGATCTAATGGGGACAATGATGGCGCTACAGCATGGAATAGGTCTGTGGCATAGGACTGGAGCTGTTGCGTCGTGACAGTTTCCAGTATGCCCCTTATTTTCAAATTGTTCCTGCGGGAACGGTCCTCGAGGTCTGCTAATTTCGCTTGTATTTTAGAAATAGAGTCCTGCTGGGACATATGGGAGTCAACAAGCGCATTGAAAGATACCGTAACATCACTCATCTGTGTTTCAACTTGATGCACCCTGCCCCCCAATTCAGTGATTTCAGCTCTACATTGTTGGAGGCACGTCAACATATCTGACTGCAGCGATGATCTAAGTGACATGAGCATTTCTTTGAGTGTAATATCCGAAATTGATTGCCCTGTAGTTGGAAACATAGCAATTGGGTCCGCTGGGGTGTTTGAGCCTGAGTCCTTGTCATGGGCACCACTCACCTCCATGTCCAGGGCCGAGTATTTATTGCGATGTGCAGGGATATCTGGATCCAGCCTGGGCTTGGATTTCGCCGGGCTTCTCGTTGTGGGTGAGTCACATGGAGAGGTACTGCCACTGCTCCGTGCAGCGTGCATAGTGTGTTCGGCATCTGCGTACCTCTCCTTCTCCTTCCGCAGCACTTCCGGTCCAGAAGGTGGCACTGGAGCGCTTGAGGCTTGCCTGTGATTATGTCTCTCGCCGCCATTTTCCTGTGGTCCGCGGGAGACAGCCGGAAAAAAGTCCGGTAATTTGTGCATTTTCTCCGCCGCGCGGAGCTTCTTCTTCATGTCCCCGGGACCCCTCGCTACTACGGCGGATTGTCAAGCCGAGGCGGCAATTCCGGCGTGCGACCGAGCGGCGATAATTCGGTGGTTCCCCATCAGCCGAGCGGAGCTCTAAGCACTTGCGGCCATCATGTTCGGCGGTCGCCACGCCCCCTACTGAATCATTTCTAATGTTTTTGTTTAATTATAGATATGGTACAATTTTTCTATTAAGCCTAGATATGCATAGTTTAAGAAGAAAAATATTGACTAATTCATCATACGCATTAATACTCCCAATCACGCTTCATTATTGGTGGTATGAGTTCACCGAATACTTTGCATTACCCTTACTTACAGCTGATCCCAAGACCCATAAAAAATTACAATGACTATTACAATAGTATCACATAATGTTCAGGGCTTCAACTCCCCAAACAAAAGGAAAAAAGCTTTCGTTCAATATAAAAAACTCAATGCAAAAATAGTAATGTTACAAGAAACTCATTTCATGAAGGACAATCACCCTACCTTTTTCCATAAAACATTCAATCAATCTTTTTACACAACCTCCTCCTCCAAGACCAAAGGAGTTGCTATTTTTTTACACCATTCCTTCCCACTAGAAGTTCAACAGGTTTACAAGGATCCAGACAGTAGGTTTATAATCATCAAAGGCTCCCTCTCAGGTAGAGATATCACAATTGCTAATATATACGCCTCTAGCGACGCCCAATCCACTTTTTTCCTACAATTTTTCAATACACTTCAACAATTTCACTCACCACATATTATCTTAGGAGGAGACTTTAACTCAGTCCCCCAACCCAATCTCGACCGCAGCAGACAAAACCCAAATTCTAAATCTTTCTCCAAAACAACCACCTCACACATTAATGACTTACAGCTGATTGATTCCTGGAGAGCACTGAATATAGGTGCACGAGAGTACACTTTTTACTCTCACCCACATGACTCTTATTCCCGGATTGACCACATACTATGTACCCCAATAATTCTAGCTAATGCAAAAGACACCACTATACTTCCCTGCTCTTGGTCAGATCACCATATTGTCACATTTAGTACCCAATTTATTGGCTTAACCCCCACCCCCTACTCATGGAGACTCAACGAATCTCTACTAACAGATCCCACCCACCAACATGAAATTGAAACGGAAATAAAAGAATATTTTTCATTAAACTCAACACCAGATATTTCCCCATCTACGCTTTGGATGGCACACAAAGCAGTTCTAAGAGGTCACCTTATCAAACGTGCAGCTCAAAGTAACAGACTGAAATGGTAAAAAATCCATGCTATCACTAAAGACCTTAACAAATTATACAAAGTCCATACAAACACTCATGACCCTGACATCTTTAATATGATATCCCAAAAACGTAACGAACTGGATTCCATATTAACGTTTAAAGCCGAAAAGGCACTTAGATGGTCGAAGGCTAAATTTTTCTTATCTAGCAACAATTACTCCACAATGTTTGCACGTAAGCTTAACCAATCCATCAAGCCTACACATGTTTATAAACTCAAAAATGATTCCAATCAAATAATCACTCATCCACAAGAAGTACTCTCCATTTTCAGGAATTTTTACTCTAATTTGCTGTCAACCCCATCCTCACCTATCCCTCCCACATCACTCTCTTGGTTAGACAACCTTCCCTTTCCCAAACTTACACAAACACAATTAGATACTTTAAATGCGCCATGCACAGAAGAGGAATTACCAACAATTAAATCCCTCAAAAAAAATTCCGCCCCAGGTCCTGACGGATTCTCCTCCTTCTATTACAAACAATTCCACCAAGTATTAATACCATATTTAATAAAGCTATATAATAATGTTCTAAAAGGGAACCACTTCCCAGAAGAGATGTTACATGCAAATATGTCACTCATTCCGAAACCAAATAAAGACCATACATTACCACAGAACTACAGACCAATCTCAGTAATAAACAATGATCTTAAAATATTCAGTCGAATCATGTCAAATAGATTGGCTTTAATAATCCCCTCCTTAATTTCTCCCTTTCAATCAGGCTTCATCCCAGGCAGACAAATCACGGACAATATAAGATTGGTTACAAATGTTGTTCAAGATGCCAATATTAACTCCAAATCAGTTCTCCTGCTTAGTCTGGACATTAACAAAGCTTTTGATAGTGTATCATGGAACTTTCTAGATATAATTTTAGATAAATACGGTTTTAAAGGGGAATTTACACATGCATTCCATGCACTATACCATAACCCATCCACCAGAATTAGACTACCAGGTTGTAATTCAGATTTTTTTAATGTAGGGAGAGGCACTCGGCAAGGCTGTCCCCTTTCCCCATTACTTTTCGCTTTAGCGATAGAACCTTTAGCAACAGCTATTCTACTAAACCCTGACATCAAAGGCTATACTACAAATAACAACACATATAAATTAAGTATGTATGCAGATGACATGATCCTTTTTCTTACACAACCAAATATTTCTCTACCGAACCTGCTTCAAACACTTAACACCTTTGCGTCTCTATCAGGGCTAACAGTAAACGTTTCCAAGTCTGTAGGTATGCCGATTAATATCCCGCCATCTCAATTAGATACCCTACGCTCTACATTCAATTTTTCCTGGTCACTAGAATCACTTCCCTACTTGGGCATTTTCCTTACCCCAACATCAATGATTTATATTCCAAAAATTATATACCTTTAATTAATAAAATAAGATCTACCCTCAAAATGTGGAAATCGTTTAAAATTTCATTCTTAGGCAGAATCACGGCAGTTAAAATGACCATTCTACCAAAAATGTTATATCTATTTAGAGCAATACCAATCAGACTAAATAAAATAATGATTTCAAGATTCCAGACAATTATTAATAAATATGTATGGCTGGACACCCACCCACGCCTACCCAGACTGGTGTTATATAAACCACAGAGAAACGGAGGATTAGGCCTTCCGGACTTTTGGTTATACTATCTGTCTGCAAGATGGGCGCAAATGGCCCAATAGCATATTCACAACTCTAAGATACCATGGGTCAGATTTGAACAAGAGTCTATCAAACCACTATCTATCTCTGGTATTCTCTGGGGCAACAAAATCCCAATAAACACTATCGAAGCTCTCAACCAAATAGTCGCACACTCTTATCGCTTATGGACTTTACACAATAAAAAATTCAATCTTATTTCTAGATCCCCACCCCACGCTTCCTTTGTAGGAGACCCAAGATCCCCACAGAACGACAATGATATGGTGGACTTGTCATGGTGGATCAATCATAATTTGACCTCCCTTAAGAACTTTATAGAAAATAACAATTTCTCCTCATTTGCATCTCTTAAATCAAAACATCAGATCCCAAATACAGAATTCTGTGGATATCTGCAGATTAGACATTTTTTCAATACATATTTCCAAACAACAAATCCCCCTCCCCCCTCGTTTTTTGAAAATATCTGCCTTAAAACACCAAGGAATCCCGGACTCATCTCAGAATTATATCATAACCTTCTCAGTCACACTGAAATTACCAAACTCCCATACATGACCAAATGGGAACAGGAAACAAATCTCTTGCTTTCTTCTCACGACTGGGACATTTGTATTAGCAATCTACACAAATGCACGAGATCAATCACAGTCAAAGAGACAGCACTAAAATTATTTACCAGATGGTACTATACCCCAGTAAAATTACATTCAATATACCCCATAACACCTAATACATGCTTCAGAGGCTGTAATTCCCTGGGCTCATTCTCACATATCTTCTGGGATTGTTCCAAAATTACATACATATGGACACAGTTAGAAAATTTTGCCTCAGTGATCTCAAATAAAAACATAAAACTAACCCTACAGAATTGCCTCCTATATGCCCCTATCCCCTCTCTTTCCACTTACAATATGAGATTGATTCATACAATATGTGTCGCAATTCATTGGCTAATTGCTTTTCATTGGAAATCGCTTTCCGTCCCCTTGGATCACCTCAAAATCAGAATTAATAACATTAATCTGATGGAAAAGATATTCCATACCACACAGAATTCCACACATTTATATAGAAATAAATGGGATCCCTGGTTTAACCACTCTACCTCCTTTTTTAATACTCCCTGAAATCGGGTCTCTTATACATGATTGTCTACGGTTTACTGCACTATTATGGCTCTAGCCCATCACCTTACCAAATGAAAACACAAACTATTGCAATATATATGCACTGTATCTTGTAAAAAATTTAGTATCTATGGCGATTTTCTATGTTTGTCTTGATATACATTGCATTTATTATATTATATCTATGCTTACTCCCTGTACTTTCTCTATGTACCAAATAAAAATCGTTTGTAATCAAAAAAGAAGTGCATTTGCAAAAGGGCCTAGGTTCAGAGTGTTCATACAGCTCCTTGACAATGGTAATAGATCAATAGAGTACCACGAGTAGATGATATTTCCAGAGGAAGCCAAAGTCCCTCAACGTATCTTGTCAGGATGGCCGAGTGGTCTAAGGCGCCAGACTCAAGAGCTGTTTCTTCACATTGTGTGGGTGTTCTGGTCTCCAAATGGAGGCGTGGGTTCAAATCCCACTTCTGACAATCTGTTTACACATTTAGCTTGAACTACAATCACCACTCCCGCTGTGTTTTCATGCTACCATGTCACCGACAAAAAAACATTTAAAAAATCCAAAAACTTTGCACATCCTACATAAAGATCAAATTCTTGAGGAAAATCTGCTAGACCATGCTGTTAAATCTGTCATTTAAAGTGAAACTTTAGTCAGAAAAGTAAGTCCTGCTACATCTCTTCCGGTTGTCCCATTTTGCATATATACTCATGTAAAACATTAAAAAATATGGTTCTATACCCTTTGAAATCCAGTAATACGCTGTTTCAACCTGCTCTGCACATACTCAGTTGCTCTCCCATTTTAGGCATATTTAAGTTATGACACCAGCCATTTGATGATTTGATAGTTTGGTTGAGAACACAAGCAAATGGGACAGTTATCAATCCCGGGATTCCAGGAATATAACTGTGTTTTGAAACCCTTAAATCAATTGGTTTACTTCCACTTTATGATTTACTTCTGTTTGGAGGCTCTGGGCTTCAGCAGATTGGAAGCCTCCAGCAAAAAGCACGTTGTTATGGGTAAAGCAAGAATTTACGAGTGAAGGTCACAGGAAGGAACTGGAAAGCAGCATAGAAAGCGACCACAAAGGGACTCGAACCCTCGATCTTCCGATCCGAAGTCAGACGCCTTATCCATTAGGCCACGCGTTCTACCACAAGGACATGATACCGGTTTGTGGCACCCGGATCAACCAAACACTCGAAGATCACCTGGGACATCTTCTACTTTTTTTGCTCAAGGAGATTTGGTAGAAAGGATCTGAAATGTATGACTTGGTGCAAGGTCATGCTTTAAGAAGTGCATTTGCAAAAGGGCCTAGGTTCAGAGTGTTCATACAGCTCCTTGACAATGGTAATAGATCAATAGAGTACCACGAGTAGATGATATTTCCAGAGGAAGCCATAGCACCTCAATGTATCTTGTCAGGATGGCTGAGTGGTCTAAGGCACCAGACACAAGAGCTGTTTCTTCACATTGTGTGGGTTTTCTGGTCTCCAAATGGAGGCGTGGGTTCAAATCCCACTTCTGACAATCTGTTTACACATTTAGCTTGAACTACAATCACCACTCCCGCTGTGTTTTCATGCTACCATGTCACCGACAAAAAACATTTAAAAAATCCAAAAACTTTGCACATCCTACATAAAGATCAAATTCTTGAGGAAAATCTGCTAGACCATGCTGTTAAATCTGTAATTTAAAGTGCAACTTTAGGAGTGCGCATGCGCGAGAGCTCCGACATGGCCGCCTGAGCCACGAGCTCCGCACCACCCCGGACCCCCGATCCACCTGACGCCGCTCTCAGCGCAGGGAGCTTCCCCCCAGATACTAACCCGAACGTGGGAAAGGTCGGAGCACAATAGCGGATGCCTGGCCCCCCCGCAAGACGAGATCTAGGGCCGCATTTCAACCGTTCAGTGGGGAGAGGGTGTACCAAGATGGCCGCCGCCACCTCAGCTACACAGACACTTGCGGCCTACATGGACAAACCGCCAGAACACAGGCAAGTGCTGACCCCGGCCACACTGTCCTACTCTCAGGTGGCACAGAGTGGCTCCCAACGCAGACATAAACCACCCGACGATCCCTGCTCGCCACAGGTTCCGTCACCTGCTTCAACCGAATCTCTCATAGGCCACCACATGGAGGAATTCCCTCCTTCCCCAGAGGGCCCAGCCACACCGCAGCCACAGGGACCTGCATCCCCGAACTTCTCCCTGACAGACATTTCCACTCTCCAAGCGAATCTTTTCTCCAAATTCTCGGAATTACTTGAAAGGGGGCTAGCTAATACTGCTACTCAGATTACTAATAACATTAAATCTGACTTTGCCAATCTGGGATCCAGAATTGAGGCCATAGAAAACAAAATGGACACTACGGTCTCCATGTCCAACCAAAATGAAGCCCATATTAAAACTATCCAGGATCAACTTGACGTTGCCACTGCAAGAATCGACGACCTTGAGAATAGGTCCAGGAGATACAGCTTCCGAATCCGTGGCCTGCCGGAGTCCATTGCTGACATCCCCCTTACGGTACGGGACATCATTTCCCAATTGGCCCCGCAAATTCCGCCGCAACGTCTGGACCTAGACAGGGCGCACCGGTCCTTAGGGCCCCCCAGAAAGGATGGCTCCCCCAGGGATGTTATTGTGAAACCCCATTACTATACAACTAAAGAAGAAGTGATGCGCCAATCCAGATCGCAACCAGACCTCC
The DNA here is from genome assembly GCF_037356315.1 of Lithobates pipiens. Taxonomy (NCBI): domain Eukaryota; kingdom Metazoa; phylum Chordata; class Amphibia; order Anura; family Ranidae; genus Lithobates; species Lithobates pipiens. Next base: position 62,161,159 of record NW_027507685.1, on the reverse strand, counting down.
AATTTCAGGGTCATCGTATACAGATTTTCGCAGATCTGGCTCCCTCCACCATACAAAAGAGAAGGGCTCTCAAACCACTCCTGCTGGTGCTCAACCAGCAAGACATAAAATACCGATGGACTTTCCCGTTTGCAGCGAAGTTCTCCCTCAACGGAAAATCTTACTCCTTTTCCAATATGACGGATGGAGAAAAACTCTTTTTACACTTGAAGTTGATTTCCCAGGAGCTCCCCATGGACTTCTCTTCTTCTTCTGCCGGGTCAGCCAAGAGACCCCCCCCCCCCGTCCAGCCCAGTCTCCCCACTCTGGCTTAACGGCCGCACCAAGAAGAGCAAGGACGGAGGCCCCCCCTGAAAGATGTCTACTGAGAAGCCGGCTTCTTCGTTACTTTTCCCAACCTCGAGTGGACTTCCTCGGGCAATAGCCGACTCGATGGACGGAGGGATAACCTCCTACCTCACGGTTTAATTGACTTTTTCCTCCTTGTACATTTTTGATTTTTTTTCACTCGGTTTTTTTTTTCTCTCATGGGGATGGCCTCTAGGCAGTTTAGCGGGTTCGTCCCCCTATACCCCCACAGCGGTATGATTTCATCTAGGCTCTGGATACATCTCCCTGGTGGCCACTGGGTTGTTTGGGAAGAGTCCCTCTGCCCGCCTCTGGGACCAGGCCTACCTTTGGCCTGCTCCCCTAGGCCCGAGCAGACCCTCTTTTCATTATTGGGCCTTTGGTGTTCTTAAGTCTACATGGTCTTTTTAGGTTAATGGGTCTACAAATCCCCAGACTCCCCCTCCCCCTCCTCTGGTCCCCGCTGATCCTTAATTTGTTGGCTTGGGGGCGGGGGGTGGGTATGGTTTCTTCGGACCAATAGATCGGGGGAGGGTAGTAGTTTTTCCCCTCATTTCACTGTCTCCTCGCCATGGCCTCAGATTTCTGAACCTTGGGTTTGGACCTAGCCGGGCCCGGTTGGGTCTTCTCCCCATACGACAGTTGCTCTCCAGAAGCATCCGGGGTCCAACAGTTGGCAGGATATTGCTGCTCTCAATATTATAGCGTTCAGTTCTTAAGTTTTACACTGTTTCATATAGTTTTCAGTTAGGGTCCGGGGTGGGCCCAATGTGCTCTCACCCATCTCATAGAGGTAGTTTACCCCTCTTTGGCATGGGCCTTTGGACGATCCTCGGGATCGCCCATAATATTCTTGTTGGAGGTGGGTGGGTTCTCTCGCACCGGCCCTACACCAGTCTTCGTAGAAGACATGTTTCTATGTTTTATGTCTCCCTTCCCTTCCCCTCCTCATGTTCTCTCCTTCTCTTCCCCCAAGCATGTCCGCAGACGAATAGAGCAATTGGTTCTGGGGCCATCCTTGATTTCGGCATCAGACTGGAGGCTTCGGTCCGGAGTGTCATCACCCAAAGGGTAAGTGGATGTATTTGGTTGATCATCTCCCCTCTCTGTCCTAATGGCTAACACTCCCACTATTAACAGGGATCTGAGACTGGTCTCACACAATGTCCAAGGCCTAAATTCCCCCAGGAAGAGGAGAATAGCCTTCGAACGGTATAGAGCCCTTAAAATTGATGTCGTCCTGCTGCAGGAAACGCACTGACCTGTTCGATATAGACCTAAATTTATCCATTCCTCCTACCCCACGTTTTTCCTGGCGAATGCCCCTACAAAAACCAAGGGGGTTGCGATCCTCTTCTCTAGACACTGCAACTATACACATATTTCGGAATATAGGGACCCAGAGGGTAGATTCATCCTAGTGAAGGGAACGTTTGAAGGAATACTCTATTCCATAGTCTCATATTATGCTCCCAATAAGGGTCAAGCCAAATTCTTCAAATCTCTCTACTCGACATTGGGTCCGATGCTGGAAGGCAAAATTATCATGGGTGGGGACTCCAACGTAGCATTCGACCAGGGACTTGACAAGACTAAACCCACTAAAGATCAAGCGACGAGACCCTCAAAAATGAGCAGTAAAATTGCAAAATTCCTCCACTCTAAAAGTCTAGTGGATATCTGGAGGGAATTAAACCCTAAGAGTAAGGATTACACACACTATTCGTCCCCGCATCAGTCATATGCCAGGATCGATCACATCCTGATTCCCCCAACGCTAGTTCCTTTAGCCCTAAAAGCATCCATTATAGATTCCTCATGGTCGGACCACTCGTTGGTCCTTCTGTTCATCCGCAATGTCTTCACCAACAAAGGAGGAACACACTGGCGTCTAAACGAGTCTATCCTCAGTAACCCCATTCATGCCAAATGCATAGCCGACTCTATCAAGGACTACTTTTCCACCAACGCAACGGAAGGCATTTCCCCAGAAATTATTTGGGCGGCTCATAAAGTTACTATCAGAGGAGAACTGATTAAGCTCTCCTCCCACCTCAAAAAAGAACGACTGTTAGAAATCCGTGACCTAGAATCCAAGTTTGCGGATCTTAAAAGGGCGCATAAGCAACACCCTTCAAAGGCCTCGGCAGACCAACTAGACAACACCAGATTAGAACTTAACTTAAAACTCACCGCATCTGTAGAGAAACACATTAGATGGAGTGGGGCCAAATACTACATGCACAAAGATAAAATAGGAACTATGCTAGCACGTAAACTCACCCCTAAATCCAAATCGTTTGCCTTCCCCAAACTAAGACTGAACGGCCAACCCCCAACCTCCAACCCGACTAAGATCTTGAGGGCTTTTCAAGATTATTACGCCAAACTATATAGCCAAGACGCCACAGAGAAGGCCCCAGCAATGTCTGCCTTTTTTCAAGGCCTCAGACTGCCGTCCCTGACCACAGCACATAAAGACATTATGGAAGATTCCTTCTCGGAGGAAGAAGTTTTGGCAGTCATTAAGGCCTTGAAACCTGGTTCAGCCCCTGGCCCTGACGGACTATCTACACCTTACTATAGGACCTTTGGGGATATCTTAGCCCCGCACATGGCCAAATTTTTCAACTCCAAAACGGAGGGATCCCCCTTAGACCCACACCTCAACACTGCCTACATCACAGTAATTCCCAAACCCAACAAAAATCACGAAGAAGTGGAAAATTATCGGCCCATCTCCCTCATCAATAACGACCTCAAAATTCTAACCAAAATTTTAGCTAACCGCCTCTCTTCCTTTATTAAATATTACATTCACAAAGACCAAGTGGGCTTCATACCGGGCAGACAGGGACCTGACCAAATCAGAAGAGCGGTTGACATTGTCTCCCTCCTCCAATCTGGCTGGAACGGTAAACAAGCTCAGGAAGGGATGCTTCTATCCCTAGACCTACACAAGGCCTTTGATGCCATAGACTGGAAGTACATTTTCTTCCTTCTAGACAAATGGGGATTTGGTCCCCGCTTTAGAGGAATCCTGGGCTCGCTGTACTCTAATCTTACAGCCTTGATTCGCATACAGGGCCAGCACTCAGAACCACTAATAATAGCGAGGGGCACCCGGCAGGGCTGCCCGCTCTCCCCCCTAATCTTCGCAATGGCGATCGAGACCCTGGCCATTGCAATTCGCTCAAACCCTGACATACAAGGCGTCACGGACGGGACACGGGTACATTAATGCGGCCTTTTTGCCGATGACTTACTTCTTTTCCTTACTTCGCCGACAGTCTCCCTCCCCAATCTATGTAAACTCCTTCAAGATTTCTCAGTCGTCTCGGGTCTCACAGTTAATTACACTAAATCACATGCCCTGAATATCTCTCTCAGACATGAAACTAAATTGGCGCTGCAGAGCTCTTTCAAATTTAAATGGAGCGACTCCTCTATAGAATACCTGGGCATCAACCTAACTGCCAAGGTGGAACAGCTGTACGAAGCTAACTTCCCCCCCATTTATCAAAAACTTGAGGAGGATCTGGGACAATGGGAGAAGGGAGAGTTATCATGGTTGGGTAGGATACACTCCATTAAAATGACTTTGCTCCCGAGATTGTTATACCTCTTCAGGGCCATACCCATCAATATCAAACTGGATCACCTAAGGTCTTTCCAAGCAAAAATAAACAAATTTATATGGGGAGGGAGAGGCCATAGGATCCCCCAGCAGACCTTGTACACCCACAAATCGCAGGGAGGTTTGGGAGACTGCTCTGGTATTTTCAGGCAGCCAGAATAGCACAGCTATCAATAATTTACAATAGCTCTGAAAAACCAGACTGGGTTTCCCTGGAGAATCAAGCAGCCCCGGATTACACCATTGAATCTCTCCTCTGGTCCCCCCCAAGGCTCAGGCTCCCCATCCTCTCTCCGATTCTCTCTCAATCGCTTCGTCTATGGGACAGGTTGAAAAAATCCCCCCACCTTATCTCGCATCTAAAACCATTAGCTCAATTATTCAACAATCCAGACTTCCCACCGGGCCAGGAGCCCACGCCTTTTAGATGGTGGTTGGATAAGGGTCTATATCGAATAGGGCACTTTCTGGACGCTCGGGGCCCTATTACCCTGGGACATTGTGTGAACCATCTCGAGATGCCTCCTTCAGAACGCTTTAGGTTCTACCAAATCCGCCATTTCCTTCTATAGCTTTGGACGGGTAAGCAGGCCTCCTCAGGCTGCACTCCGTATGAATCATGGTGCGGACAAGCCACGGAACAGAGAGGGGCAGTCTCAGTGGTATACAAGGCCCTTGCTCATCAACCTAATAGATCCTCTTACATGACAGCTTGGGAGACTGAACTAGCACTTAGCATGACGGTAGAGCAGTGGCAGGCCTCCTTCTCCAGAGCCTTTAAAGGCATTAGAAATGTCTCACTAATTGAAGCCAATGTAAAGGTCCTTACCAGGTGGTACCTAACCCCCTCGAGACTCTCCCGAATGTTCCCCTCAGCTGACCCCAGCTGCTTCCGGGGATGCCACCTGATGGGGACCATGGCCCACATCTGGTGGGAATGCCCCAGAATTAGGCCTTTCTGGAAAAGAATCCTAGCCTTAATAAAGATTATCACTAACCATATCCTCCCGAGAAGCCCTGCCACTGCACTACTCAACGCTAATCTCCCTGGGATCCCGAAACATACTCGTAAACTAATTCAATTTATATTCCTGGGTGCCAAAATGACAATAGCCAAGGCTTGGAAACTCCCTAAAGTTTCCTTTGCAGCCGCCATTAAAAAAATTTCTTGGATAATGGTGCAAGAGAAACTTACCGGCATTCTTTTAGATTCCACGGCTCAGTTTGAGGCTACGTGGGAGCCTTGGGCTCAATATATGGGCATTTCACTTATTCCAGGAGCCTGACCCTAGTTCCCTGGACCACCCTCGACTTTGAAGGTTGCTCGACTGCGGACACGCCCCCTCCCCCTCCCCATCTCCCGCTTCCCACACCTCTCACCCCTTGTTTGTCGGTACAGAGTCTTGTTTTATTTTGTTATGTTGGGTTTTATTTTGTTGCCTCACTCCCCAGGACCCTTATGGCTCTCCTCTATTTTGCTTTTCATGTTATATAATACTGGAGAGATGAGGTGTGGGCACATCAGTCACACCACTAATGTAGTACCCCTCCTCCATGGTTATGGAGGTCTCTCACCTCTTGTAGAAAACGCCGGATGCCACGGGACTCCTTCCCCGCACAGTATGCTCCCAGTCGGGGTGCAGGGGAGGACTGACTAGTGACCCCCAGATTAACCCTCTATATGTCACAAGCAAGTGAGAAGGGTGACTATTCTGAAACGTGTTTATGTTTTATTTCCTTGTTGATGTCCTAAGCAACCTTTTAGGTATTCCTTACCAGTGACTTATACCTCCGACAAGTGAGCAAGATTACCTGTACTTTGCTGTTTTGTTTCTCTTTGATATGTAAAATCAATAAAATTTTTGAAAGTAAAGTGCAACTTTACTCAGAAAAGTAAGTCCTGCTACATCTCTTCCGGTTGTCCCATTTTGCATATATACTCATGTAAAACATTAAAAAATATGGTTCTATACCCTTTGAAATCCAGTAATACGCTGTTTCAACCTGCTCTGCACATACTCAGTTGCTCTCCCATTTTAGGCATATTTAAGTTATGACACCAGCCATTTGATGATTTGATAGTTTGGTTGAGAACACAAGCAAATGGGACAGTTATCAATCCCGGGATTCCAGGAATGTAACTGTGTTTTGAAACCCTTAAATCAATTGGTTTACTTCCACTTTATGATTTACTTCTGTTTGGAGGCTCTGGGCTTCAGCAAATTGGAAGCCTCCAGCAAGAAGCACGTTATTATGGGTAAAGCAAGAATTTACGAGTGAAGGTCACAGGAAGGAACTGCAAAGCAGCATAGAAAATGACCACGAAGGGACTCGAACCCTCAATCTTCTGATCCGAAGTCAGACGCCTTATCCATTAGGCCACGTGGTCTGCCACAAGGACATGATTCTGGTTTGTGGCGCCCGGATCAACCAAACACTCGAAGATCACCTGGGACATCTTCTACTTTTTTTGCTCAAGGAGATTTGGTATAAAGGATCTGAAATGTATGACTTGGTGCAAGGTCATGCTTTAAGAAGTGCATTTGCAAAAGGGCCTAGGTTCAGAGTGTTCATACAGCTCCTTGACAATGGTAATAGATCAATAGAGTACTACGAGTAGATGATATTTCCAGAGGAAGCCATAGCACCTCAATGTATCTTGTCAGGATGGCTGAGTGGTCTAAGGCGCCAGACTCAAGAGCTGTTTCTTCACATTGTGTGAGTGTTCTGGTCTCCAAATGGAGGCGTGGGTTCAAATCCCACTTCTGACAATCTGTTTACACATTTAGCTTGAACTACAATCACCACTCCCGCTGTGTTTTCATGTTACCATGTCACCGACAAAAAAACATGAAAAAAAATCCCAAAACTTTGCACATCCTACATAAAGATCAAATTCTTGAAGAAAATCTGCTAGACCATACTTTTAAATCTGTCATTTAAAGTGCAACTTTAGTCAGAAAAGTAAGTCCTGCTACATCTCTTCCGGTTGTCCCATTTTGCATATATACTCATGTAAAACATTAAAAAATATGGTTCTATACCCTTTGAAATCCAGTAATACGCTGTTTCAACCTGCTATGCACATACTCAGTTGCTCTCCCATTTTAGGCATATTTAAGTTATGACACCAGCCATTTGATGATTTGATAGTTTGGTTGAGAACACAAGCAAATGGGACAGTTATCAATCCCGGGATTCCAGGAATGTAACTGTGTTTTGAAACCCTTAAATCAATTGGTTTACTTCCACTTTATGATTTACTTCTGTTTGGAGGCTCTGGGCTTCAGCATGACCCATGCATTAGGGACATACCTCTCCGTACTTTTTTTTTTCCCCTTGTAATTACCCCTTCTTCCCTTCTAATGATTCCTATACCATTATTCTCTTAACTTTTACCTTCTACCCAAATAATCAGGCCACACAGGAGTTGGAGTATAAATGGCCATAGCAGCCTTTTATTAACACTCTTCAAACCAATAACTTAAATAACTTTATTATATATATATATATATATATATATATATATATATATATATATATATATATATATAAATATATATCAACTGTTTGGTAACGGTAATTTTAAAAGAACTCCCAGTCAGTTGGTCTTTGACGGTACCACGTTCCACCTTTTAAACATAACCTTTTTTTACCATTCCACTGCGGGACCACCTTTTCCATACCAGGCCTCCGGCCGTTTATAAGCCTGGAGACAACCACCTTCCCGCAATGCCACCAAATCCCGTATTCCAGCCTACCCTTCCGCTGGGATACACCAAAAGGGAGGGCCCATATCCCTATGAGCTCCCCCCCACATTTCCATCATCTGTTTCCTTTTGCCCCATCAAAGACCAAAAGACACCGCCACAGCCCGCAAGGATGACCCCCTTATCCTTAAGGGCCCCTCCACACCCGCAGGGCCCGTTCAATCCCATCTTGCAACCCCAACGCCCAAAGGTCAATGCCCACTGCCGACAGATGGACCCCATCCCCCCGAAGGTACATACCCACGTTAACCTCCAACTTCAAGTGGCGCGCCACTAAACCTCCATTACGTTTGATGAACCTCCCCAAAACCTTGTTAACTTTAATACGGGCTTTGTTAAGTCGGACCACAGACCGTGCCATCCGCCAGGCCGTGCGTGCTACAATGTCAGACCAGACTATGACCATACCCGGGAAATCCCTCCGAAGCATGAGAAAATCGCACTTCACGTCCGCTATTATCTCCCGAGTAGACCTAATCCCCAGGTCATTCCCCCCAACATGGAGAACCAGCACATCAGGGGGCTTATCCAGTCTGGCGTACCGGTGTATTTCAGGTATGACCCTACCCCACTTCATCCCCGGGATACCCAACCACCTGATGCAAGCCTCTCTACGCGGGATCCCCAACTGTCGTCCTTCCGGCCTGACATCTGCTCGCCTGGCACCCCAAAAAACATAGGAGTGTCCGAGAATCCAGACGAGGCGTGGTAAACCTCCATCTGAAACGACACAGACAAAAATCAACAACCCCCTTACACAAGCCCCCACTCACCCCCCGACACCGGAAAACAGCCTACACCAAGTGCGGCCGAACATAGGACCTGAAACGCCTGGACTCCCACCGCCCAATCCGTTTTACCGCAGCCTCGTCCAACCCGCATCTGGCAGCCTCTGTGGCCGCCCCGATGCGGAAGGAGTGCGAAGCAAACTGCGCCCCGTCGAACCCCCCCAACGTCAAACATTTTCTAAACACCACTATAAATTGGAATTTGGACAGGAAACTCCCATCCCGATGCACTAACAGTGGACCCTCCCCTTGTGGACGAAGCCTCATGAACTCCGTCACCGCCATCACCGGACAGATTTCTGAACCCGGCAATGCATACAACCAAACGTCCACACCCTTGCCCCTTCTGGTCCGTTTTAGACCTACGCAGTTTCAAACACACGCAACCCTCCCCCAATGCCACATCCTGACCCAAACCCCCCCCCCCCAACATTCTTCGCTGGACTGACCAGCTCACCCACCCGGAAAGCCCCGAAAAAGGCCAAGGAAAAAGCTGTTCGAAATAGCTGAGCTTCATAACCGGACGCATACAAACCCCCCAACTGCCGGCAAACCGCCTGCAAAATAACAAAAGTCACCGGCCTCCTTCCGTCCGTCTTCTGATTACCCTTCCTGTACCCCTTCAACGCCTGCCGTACCCAGAAATCTTTTGTCGCATCCGGTTCTCCCCGCAACTTAAACCAAAATGCCAGCGCCGCCAGCTTCCGTTCAATCCCAGAAACTGACCCTCGCCCCTCCATCTGCCTCACCACAAAATACAAAACCAACAGACTACTGTCCGCCCCCCTACCCCCCAGCCCGGCGTGCGCCAGCCGTGAAAACTCCAGCCACTCCCTCCAAACTTTACTGTACGCCGACCAAGTCGACTCGCTCACCGACCTCCTGATCCGTCCCGCGGCGATCCCAAAGCAATTGTCCAAAGCCATGCTGGGCAGGGGATCCCCTCTCTCGCCGCTCCCGGAGCCAAGTCCCGAAACCTCTGCCACTGAAATCGAGACAAGGCATCGGCCAGGTTATTCTCCACCCCCGGAATGTGTACGGC
>NW_027507685.1:62118177-62151374 GCF_037356315.1 Lithobates pipiens | reverse complement strand
AGCACGTTGTTATGGCTAAAGCAAGAATTTACGAGTGAAGGTCACAGGAAGGAACTGGAAAGCAGCATAGAAAACGACCACGAAGGGACTCAAACCCTCAATCTTCTGATCCGAAGTCAGACGCCTTATCCATTAGGCCACGCGGTCTGCCACAAGGACATGATTCTGGTTTGTGGCGCCCGGATCAACCAAACACTCGAAGATCACCTGGGACATCTTCTACTTTTTTTGCTCAAGGAGATTTGGTAGAAAGGATCTGAAATGTATGACTTGGTGCAAGGTCATGCTTTAAGAAGTGCATTTGCAAAAGGGCCTAGGTTCAGAGTGTTCATACAGCTCCTTGACAATGGTAATAGATCAATAGAGTACCACGAGTAGATGATATTTCCAGAGGAAGCCATAGCACCTCAATATATCTTGTCAGGATGGCCGGGTGGTCTAAGGCGCCAGACTCAAGAGCTGTTTCTTCACATTGTGTGGGTGTTCTGGTCTCCAAATGGAGGCGTGGGTTCAAATCCCACTTCTGACAATCTGTTTACACATTTAGCTTGAACTACAATCACCACTCCCGCTGTGTTTTCATGCTACCATGTCACCGACAAAAAAACATGAAAAAAAATCCAAAAACTTTGCACATCCTACATAAAGATCAAATTCTTGAGGAAAATCTGCTAGACCATGCTGTTAAATCTGTCATTTAAAGTGACACTTTAGTCAGAAAAGTAAGTCCTGCTACATCTCTTCCGGTTGTCCCATTTTGCATATATACTCATGTAAAACATTTAAAAATATGGTTCTATACACTTTGAAATCCAGTAATACGCTGTTTCAACCTGCTCTGCACATACTCAGTTGCTCTCCCATTTTAGGCATATTTAAGTTATGACACCAGCCATTTGATGATTTGATAGTTTGGTTGAGAACACAAGCAAATGGGACAGTTATCAATCCCGGGATTCCAGGCATGTAACTGTGTTTTGAAACCCTTAAATCAATTGGTTTACTTCCACTTTATGATTTACTTCTGTTTGGAGGCTCTGGGCTTCAGCAAATTGGAAGCCTCCAGCAAGAAGCACGTTGTTATGGCTAAAGCAAGAATTTACGAGTGAAGGTCACAGGAAGGAACTGGAAAGCAGCATAGAAAACGACCACGAAGGGACTCGAACCCTCAATCTTCTGATCCGAAGTCAGACGCCTTTTCCATTAGGCCACGCGGTCTGCCACAAGGACATGATTCTGGTTTGTGGCGCCCGGATCAACCAAACACTCGAAGATCTCCTGGGACATCTTCTACTTTTTTTGCTCAAGGAGATTTGGTAGAAAGGATCTGAAATGTATGACTTGGTGCAAGGTCATGCTTTAAGAAGTGCATTTGCAAAAGGGCCTAGGTTCAGAGTGTTCATACAGCTCCTTGACAATGGTAATAGATCAATAGAGTACCACGAGTAGATGATATTTCCAGAGGAAGCCATAGCACCTCAATATATCTTGTCAGGATGGCCGAGTGGTCTAAGGCGCCAGACTCAAGAGCTGTTTCTTCACATTGTGTGGGTGTTCTGGTCTCCAAATGGAGGCGTGGGTTCAAATCCCACTTCTGACAATCTGTTTACACATTTAGCTTGAACTACAATCACCACTCCCGCTGTGTTTTCATGCTACCATGTCACCGACAAAAAAACATGAAAAAAAATCCAAAAACTTTGCACATTCTACATAAAGATCAAATTCTTGAGGAAAATCTGCTAGACCATGCTGTTAAATCTGTCATTTAAAGTGACACTTTAGTCAGAAAAGTAAGTCCTGCTACATCTCTTCCGGTTGTCCCATTTTGCATATATACTCATGTAAAACATTAAAAAATATGCTTCTATACACTTTGAAATCCAGTAATACGCTGTTTCAACCTGCTCTGTACATACTCAGTTGCTCTCCCATTTTAGGCATATTTAAGTTATGACACCAGCCATTTGATGATTTGATAGTTTGGTTGAGAACACAAGCAAATGGGAGAGTTATCAATCCCGGGATTCCAGGCATGTAACTGTGTTTTGAAACCCTTAAATCAATTGGTTTACTTCCACTTTATGATTTACTTCTGTTTGGAGGCTCTGGGCTTCAGCAAATTGGAAGCCTCCAGCAAGAAGCACGTTGTTATGGCTAAAGCAAGAATTTACGAGTGAAGGTCACAGGAAGGAACTGGAAAGCAGCATAGACAACAACCACGAAAGGACTCGAACGCTCAATCTTCTGATCCGAAGCCTTACGCCTTATCCATTAGGCCACGCGTTCTGCCACAAGGACATGATTCTGGTTTGTGGCGCCCGGATCAACCAAACAGTCGAAGATCACCTGGGACATCTTCTACTTTTTTTGCTCAAGGAGATTTGGTAGAAAGGATCTGAAATGTATGACTTGGTGCAAGGTCATGCTTTAAGAAGTGCATTTGCAAAAGGGCCTAGGTTCAGAGTGTTCATACAGCTCCTTGACAATGGTAATAGATCAATAGAGTACCACGAGTAGATGATATTTCCAGAGGAAGCCATAGCACCTCAATATATCTTGTCAGGATGGCCGAGTGGTCTAAGGCGCCAGACTCAAGAGCTGTTTCTTCACATTGTGTGGGTGTTCTGGTCTCCAAATGGAGGCGTGGGTTCAAATCCCACTTCTGACAATCTGTTTACACATTTAGCTTGAACTACAATCACCACTCCCGCTGTGTTTTCATGCTACCATGTCACCGACAAAAAAACATGAAAAAAAATCCAAAAACTTTGCACATCCTACATAAAGATCAAATTCTTGAGGAAAATCTGCTAGACCATGCTGTTAAATCTCTCATTTAAAGTGCAACTTTAGTCAGAAAAGTAAGTCCTGCTACATCTCTTCCGGTTGTCCCATTTTGCATATATACTCATGTAAAACATTAAAAAATATGCTTCTATACACTTTGAAATCCAGTAATACGCTGTTTCAACCTGCTCTGCACATACTCAGTTGCTCTCCCATTTTAGGCATATTTAAGTTATGACACCAGCCATTTGATGATTTGATAGTTTGGTTGAGAACACAAGCAAATGGGACAGTTATCAATCCCGGGATTCAAGGCATGTAACTGTGTTTTGAAACCCTTAAATCAATTGGTTTACTTCCACTTTATGATTTACTTCTGTTTGGAGGCTCTGGGCTTCAGCAAATTGGAAGCCTCCAGCAAGAAGCACGTTGTTATGGCTAAAGCAAGAATTTACGAGTGAAGGTCACAGGAAGGAACTGGAAAGCAGCATAGAAAACGACCACGAAGGGACTCGAACCCTCAATCTTCTGATCCGAAGTCAGACGCCTTATCCATTAGGCCACGCGGTCTGCCACAAGGACATGATTCTGGTTTGTGGCGCCCGGATCAACCAAACACTCGAAGATCACCTGGGACATCTTCTACATTTTTTGCTCAAGGAGATTTGGTAGAAAGGATCTGAAATGTATGACTTGGTGCAAGGTCATGCTTTAAGAAGTGCATTTGCAAAAGGGCCTAGGTTCAGAGTGTTCATACAGCTCCTTGACAATGGTAATAGATCAATAGAGTACCACGAGTAGATGATATTTCCAGAGGAAGCCATAGCACCTCAATATATCTTGTCAGGATGGCCGAGTGGTCTAAGGTGCCAGACTCAAGAGCTGTTTCTTCACATTGTGTGGGTGTTCTGGTCTCCAAATGGAGGCGTGGGTTCAAATCCCACTTCTGACAATCTGTTTACACATTTAGCTTGAACTACAATCACCACTCCCGCTGTGTTTTCATGCTACCATGTCACCGACAAAAAAACATGAAAAAAAATCCAAAAACTTTGCACATCCTACATAAAGATCAAATTCTTGAGGAAAATCTGCTAGACCATGCTGTTAAATCTGTCATTTAAAGTGCAACTTTAGTCAGAAAAGTAAGTCCTGCTACATCTCTTCCGGTTGTCCCATTTTGCATATATACTCATGTAAAACATTAAAAAATATGCTTCTATACACTTTGAAATCCAGTAATACGCTGTTTCAACCTGCTCTGCACATACTCAGTTGCTCTCCCATTTTAGGCATATTTAAGTTATGACACCAGCCATTTGATGATTTGATAGTTTGGTTGAGAACACAAGCAAATGGGACAGTTATCAATCCCGGGATTCAAGGCATGTAACTGTGTTTTGAAACCCTTAAATCAATTGGTTTACTTCCACTTTATGATTTACTTCTGTTTGGAGGCTCTGGGCTTCAGCAAATTGGAAGCCTCCAGCAAGAAGCACGTTGTTATGGCTAAAGCAAGAATTTACGAGTGAAGGTCACAGGAAGGAACTGGAAAGCAGCATAGAAAACGACCACGAAGGGACTCGAACCCTCAATCTTCTGATCCGAAGTCAGACGCCTTATCCATTAGGCCACGCGGTCTGCCACAAGGACATGATTCTGGTTTGTGGCGCCCGGATCAACCAAACACTCGAAGATCACCTGGGACATCTTCTACATTTTTTGCTCAAGGAGATTTGGTAGAAAGGATCTGAAATGTATGACTTGGTGCAAGGTCATGCTTTAAGAAGTGCATTTGCAAAAGGGCCTAGGTTCAGAGTGTTCATACAGCTCCTTGACAATGGTAATAGATCAATAGAGTACCACGAGTAGATGATATTTCCAGAGGAAGCCATAGCACCTCAATATATCTTGTCAGGATGGCCGAGTGGTCTAAGGCGCCAGACTCAAGAGCTGTTTCTTCACATTGTGTGGGTGTTCTGGTCTCCAAATGGAGGCGTGGGTTCAAATCCCACTTCTGACAATCTGTTTACACATTTAGCTTGAACTACAATCACCACTCCCGCTGTGTTTTCATGCTACCATGTCACCGACAAAAAAACATGAAAAAAAATCCAAAAACTTTGCACATCCTACATAAAGATCAAATTCTTGAGGAAAATCTGCTAGACCATGCTGTTAAATCTGTCATTTAAAGTGCAACTTTAGTCAGAAAAGTAAGTCCTGCTACATCTCTTCCGGTTGTCCCATTTTGCATATATACTCATGTAAAACATTTAAAAATATGGTTCTATACACTTTGAAATCCAGTAATACGCTGTTTCAACCTGCTCTGCACATACTCAGTTGCTCTCCCATTTTAGGCATATTTAAGTTATGACACCAGCCATTTGATGATTTGATAGTTTGGTTGAGAACACAAGCAAATGGGACAGTTATCAATCCCGGGATTACAGGCATGTAACTGTGTTTTGAAACCCTTAAATCAATTGGTTTACTTCCACTTTATGATTTACTTCTGTTTGGAGGCTCTGGGCTTCAGCAAATTGGAAGCCTCCAGCAAGAAGCACGTTGTTATGGCTAAAGCAAGAATTTACGAGTGAAGGTCACAGGAAGGAACTGGAAAGCAGCATAGAAAACAACCACGAAGGGACTCGAACCCTCAATCTTCTGATCCGAAGTCAGACGCCTTATCCATTAGGCCACGCGGTCTGCCACAAGGACATGATTCTGGTTTGTGGCGCCCGGATCAACCAAACACTCGAAGATCACCTGGGACATCTTCTACTTTTTTTGCTCAAGGAGATTTGGTAGAAAGGATCTGAAATGTATGACTTGGTGCAAGGTCATGCTTTAAGAAGTGCATTTGCAAAAGGGCCTAGGTTCAGAGTGTTCATACAGCTCCTTGACAATGGTAATAGATCAATAGAGTACCACGAGTAGATGATATTTCCAGAGGAAGCCATAGCACCTCAATATATCTTGTCAGGATGGCCGAGTGGTCTAAGGCACCAGACTCAAGAGCTGTTTCTTCACATTGTGTGGGTGTTCTGGTCTCCAAATGGAGGCGTGGGTTCAAATCCCACTTCTGACAATCTGTTTACACATTTAGCTTGAACTACAATCACCACTCCCGCTGTGTTTTCATGCTACCATGTCACCGACAAAAAAACATGAAAAAAAATCCAAAAACTTTGCACATCCTACATAAAGATCAAATTCTTGAGGAAAATCTGCTAGACCATGCTGTTAAATCTGTCATTTAAAGTGCAACTTTAGTCAGAAAAGTAAGTCCTGCTACATCTCTTCCGGTTGTCCCATTTTGCATATATACTCATGTAAAACATTAAAAAATATGCTTCTATACACTTTGAAATCCAGTAATACGCTGTTTCAACCTGCTCTGCACATACTCAGTTGCTCTCCCATTTTAGGCATATTTAAGTTATGACACCAGCCATTTGATGATTTGATAGTTTGGTTGAGAACACAAGCAAATGGGACAGTTATCAATCCCGGGATTCAAGGCATGTAACTGTGTTTTGAAACCCTTAAATCAATTGGTTTACTTCCACTTTATGATTTACTTCTGTTTGGAGGCTCTGGGCTTCAGCAAATTGGAAGCCTCCAGCAAGAAGCACGTTGTTATGGCTAAAGCAAGAATTTATGAGTGAAGGTCACAGGAAGGAACTGGAAAGCAGCATAGAAAACGACCACGAAGGGACTCGAACCCTCAATCTTCTGATCCGAAGTCAGACGCCTTATCCATTAGGCCACGCGGTCTGCCACAAGGACATGATTCTGGTTTGTGGCGCCCGGATCAACCAAACAGTCGAAGATCACCTGGGACATCTTCTACTTTTTTTGCTCAAGGAGATTTGGTAGAAAGGATCTGAAATGTATGACTTGGTGCAAGGTCATGCTTTAAGAAGTGCATTTGCAAAAGGGCCTAGGTTCAGAGTGTTCATACAGCTCCTTGACAATGGTAATAGATCAATAGAGTACCACGAGTAGATGATATTTCCAGAGGAAGCCATAGCACCTCAATATATCTTGTCAGGATGGCCGAGTGGTCTAAGGTGCCAGACTCAAGAGCTGTTTCTTCACATTGTGTGGGTGTTCTGGTCTCCAAATGGAGGCGTGGGTTCATATCCCACTTCTGACAATCTGTTTACACATTTAGCTTGAACTACAATCACCACTCCCGCTGTGTTTTCATGCTACCATGTCACCGACAAAAAAACATGAAAAAAAATCCAAAAACTTTGCACATCCTACATAAAGATCAAATTCTTGAGGAAAATCTGCTAGACCATGCTGTTAAATCTGTCATTTAAAGTGCAACTTTAGTCAGAAAAGTAAGTCCTGCTACATCTCTTCCGGTTGTCCCATTTTGCATATATACTCATGTAAAACATTAAAAAATATGCTTCTATACACTTTGAAATCCAGTAATACGCTGTTTCAACCTGCTCTGCACATACTCAGTTGCTCTCCCATTTTAGGCATATTTAAGTTATGACACCAGCCATTTGATGATTTGATAGTTTGGTTGAGAACACAAGCAAATGGGACAGTTATCAATCCCGGGATTCAAGGCATGTAACTGTGTTTTGAAACCCTTAAATCAATTGGTTTACTTCCACTTTATGATTTACTTCTGTTTGGAGGCTCTGGGCTTCAGCAAATTGGAAGCCTCCAGCAAGAAGCACGTTGTTATGGCTAAAGCAAGAATTTACGAGTGAAGGTCACAGGAAGCAACTGGAAAGCAGCATAGAAAACGACCACGAAGGGACTCGAACCCTCAATCTTCTGATCCGAAGTCAGACACCTTATCCATTAGGCCACGCGGTCTGCCACAAGGACATGATTCTGGTTTGTGGCGCCCGGATCAACCAAACACTCGAAGATCACCTGGGACATCTTCTACATTTTTTGCTCAAGGAGATTTGGTAGAAAGGATCTGAAATGTATGACTTGGTGCAAGGTCATGCTTTAAGAAGTGCATTTGCAAAAGGGCCTAGGTTCAGAGTGTTCATACAGCTCCTTGACAATGGTAATAGATCAATAGAGTACCACGAGTAGATGATATTTCCAGAGGAAGCCATAGCACCTCAATATATCTTGTCAGGATGGCCGAGTGGTCTAAGGCGCCAGACTCAAGAGCTGTTTCTTCACATTGTGTGGGTGTTCTGGTCTCCAAATGGAGGCGTGGGTTCAAATCCCACTTCTGACAATCTGTTTACACATTTAGCTTGAACTACAATCACCACTCCCGCTGTGTTTTCATGCTACCATGTCACCGACAAAAAAACATGAAAAAAAATCCAAAAACTTTGCACATCCTACATAAAGATCAAATTCTTGAGGAAAATCTGCTAGACCATGCTGTTAAATCTGTCATTTAAAGTGACACTTTAGTCAGAAAAGTAAGTCCTGCTACATCTCTTCCGGTTGTCCCATTTTGCATATATACTCATGTAAAACATTAAAAAATATGCTTCTATACACTTTGAAATCCAGTAATACGCTGTTTCAACCTGCTCTGCACATACTCAGTTGCTCTCCCATTTTAGGCATATTTAAGTTATGACACCAGCCATTTGATGATTTGATAGTTTGGTTGAGAACACAAGCAAATGGGACAGTTATCAATCCCGGGATTCCAGGCATGTAACTGTGTTTTGAAACCCTTAAATCAATTGGTTTACTTCCACTTTATGATTTACTTCTGTTTGGAGGCTCTGGGCTTCAGCAAATTGGAAGCCTCCAGCAAGAAGCACGTTGTTATGGCTAAAGCAAGAATTTACGAGTGAAGGTCACAGGAAGGAACTGGAAAGCAGCATAGAAAACGACCACGAAGGGACTCAAACCCTCAATCTTCTGATCCGAAGTCAGACGCCTTATCCATTAGGCCACGCGGTCTGCCACAAGGACATGATTCTGGTTTGTGGCGCCCGGATCAACCAAACACTCGAAGATCACCTGGGACATCTTCTACTTTTTTTGCTCAAGGAGATTTGGTAGAAAGGATCTGAAATGTATGACTTGGTGCAAGGTCATGCTTTAAGAAGTGCATTTGCAAAAGGGCCTAGGTTCAGAGTGTTCATACAGCTCCTTGACAATGGTAATAGATCAATAGAGTACCACGAGTAGATGATATTTCCAGAGGAAGCCATAGCACCTCAATATATCTTGTCAGGATGGCCGAGTGGTCTAAGGCGCCAGACTCAAGAGCTGTTTCTTCACATTGTGTGGGTGTTCTGGTCTCCAAATGGAGGCGTGGGTTCAAATCCCACTTCTGACAATCTGTTTACACATTTAGCTTGAACTACAATCACCACTCCCGCTGTGTTTTCATGCTACCATGTCACCGACAAAAAAACATGAAAAAAAATCCAAAAACTTTGCACATCCTACATAAAGATCAAATTCTTGAGGAAAATCTGCTAGACCATGCTGTTAAATCTGTCATTTAAAGTGCAACTTTAGTCAGAAAAGTAAGTCCTGCTACATCTCTTCCGGTTGTCCCATTTTGCATATATACTCATGTAAAACATTAAAAAATATGCTTCTATACACTTTGAAATCCAGTAATACGCTGTTTCAACCTGCTCTGCACATACTCAGTTGCTCTCCCATTTTAGGCATATTTAAGTTATGACACCAGCCATTTGATGATTTGATAGTTTGGTTGAGAACACAAGCAAATGGGACAGTTATCAATCCCGGGATTCAAGGCATGTAACTGTGTTTTGAAACCCTTAAATCAATTGGTTTACTTCCACTTTATGATTTACTTCTGTTTGGAGGCTCTGGGCTTCAGCAAATTGGAAGCCTCCAGCAAGAAGCACGTTGTTATGGCTAAAGCAAGAATTTACGAGTGAAGGTCACAGGAAGCAACTGGAAAGCAGCATAGAAAACGACCACGAAGGGACTCGAACCCTCAATCTTCTGATCCGAAGTCAGACACCTTATCCATTAGGCCACGCGGTCTGCCACAAGGACATGATTCTGGTTTGTGGCGCCCGGATCAACCAAACACTCGAAGATCACCTGGGACATCTTCTACATTTTTTGCTCAAGGAGATTTGGTAGAAAGGATCTGAAATGTATGACTTGGTGCAAGGTCATGCTTTAAGAAGTGCATTTGCAAAAGGGCCTAGGTTCAGAGTGTTCATACAGCTCCTTGACAATGGTAATAGATCAATAGAGTACCACGAGTAGATGATATTTCCAGAGGAAGCCATAGCACCTCAATATATCTTGTCAGGATGGCCGAGTGGTCTAAGGCGCCAGACTCAAGAGCTGTTTCTTCACATTGTGTGGGTGTTCTGGTCTCCAAATGGAGGCGTGGGTTCAAATCCCACTTCTGACAATCTGTTTACACATTTAGCTTGAACTACAATCACCACTCCCGCTGTGTTTTCATGCTACCATGTCACCGACAAAAAAACATGAAAAAAAATCCAAAAACTTTGCACATCCTACATAAAGATCAAATTCTTGAGGAAAATCTGCTAGACCATGCTGTTAAATCTGTCATTTAAAGTGCAACTTTAGTCAGAAAAGTAAGTCCTGCTACATCTCTTCCGGTTGTCCCATTTTGCATATATACTCATGTAAAACATTTAAAAATATGGTTCTATACACTTTGAAATCCAGTAATACGCTGTTTCAACCTGCTCTGCACATACTCAGTTGCTCTCCCATTTTAGGCATATTTAAGTTATGACACCAGCCATTTGATGATTTGATAGTTTGGTTGAGAACACAAGCAAATGGGACAGTTATCAATCCCGGGATTCCAGGCATGTAACTGTGTTTTGAAACCCTTAAATCAATTGGTTTACTTCCACTTTATGATTTACTTCTGTTTGGAGGCTCTGGGCTTCAGCAAATTGGAAGCCTCCAGCAAGAAGCACGTTGTTATGGCTAAAGCAAGAATTTACGAGTGAAGGTCACAGGAAGGAACTGGAAAGCAGCATAGAAAACGACCACGAAGGGACTCGAACCCTCAATCTTCTGATCCGAAGTCAGACGAATTATCCATTAGGCCACGCGGTCTGCCACAAGGACATGATTCTGGTTTGTGGCGCCCAGATCAACCAAACACTCGAAGATCATCTGGGACATCTTCTACTTTTTTTGCTCAAGGAGATTTGGTAGAAAGGATCTGAAATGTATGACTTGGTGCAAGGTCATGCTTTAAGAAGTGCATTTGCAAAAGGGCCTAGGTTCAGAGTGTTCATACAGCTCCTTGACAATGGTAATAGATCAATAGAGTACTACGAGTAGATGATATTTCCAGAGGAAGCCATAGCACCTCAATATATCTTGTCAGGATGGCCGAGTGGTCTAAGGCGCCAGACTCAAGAGCTGTTTCTTCACATTGTGTGGGTGTTCTGGTCTCCAAATGGAGGCGTGGGTTCAAATCCCACTTCTGACAATCTGTTTACACATTTAGCTTGAACTACAATCACCACTCCCGCTGTGTTTTCATGCTACCATGTCACCGACAAAAAAACATGAAAAAAAATCCAAAAACTTTGCACATCCTACATAAAGATCAAATTCTTGAGGAAAATCTGCTAGACCATGCTGTTAAATCTGTCATTTAAAGTGCAACTTTAGTCAGAAAAGTAAGTCCTGCTACATCTCTTCCGGTTGTCCCATTTTGCATATATACTCATGTAAAACATTTAAAAATATGGTTCTATACACTTTGAAATCCAGTAATACGCTGTTTCAACCTGCTCTGCACATACTCAGTTGCTCTCCCATTTTAGGCATATTTAAGTTATGACACCAGCCATTTGATGATTTGATAGTTTGGTTGAGAACACAAGCAAATGGGACAGTTATCAATCCCGGGATTCCAGGCATGTAACTGTGTTTTGAAACCCTTAAATCAATTGGTTTACTTCCACTTTATGATTTACTTCTGTTTGGAGGCTCTGGGCTTCAGCAAATTGGAAGCCTCCAGCAAGAAGCACGTTGTTATGGCTAAAGCAAGAATTTACGAGTGAAGGTCACAGGAAGGAACTGGAAAGCAGCATAGAAAACGACCACGAAGGGACTCGAACCCTCAATCTTCTGATCCGAAGTCAGACGCCTTATCCATTAGGCCACGCGGTCTGCCACAAGGACATGATTCTGGTTTGTGGCGCCCTGATCAACCAAACAGTCGAAGATCACCTGGGACATCTTCTACTTTTTTTGCTCAAGGAGATTTGGTAGAAAGGATCTGAAATGTATGACTTGGTGCAAGGTCATGCTTTAAGAAGTGCATTTGCAAAAGGGCCTAGGTTCAGAGTGTTCATACAGCTCCTTGACAATGGTAATAGATCAATAGAGTACCACGAGTAGATGATATTTCCAGAGGAAGCCATAGCACCTCAATATATCTTGTCAGGATGGCCGAGTGGTCTAAGGCGCCAGACTCAAGAGCTGTTTCTTCACATTGTGTGGGTGTTCTGGTCTCCAAATGGAGGCGTGGGTTCAAATCCCACTTCTGACAATCTGTTTACACATTTAGCTTGAACTACAATCACCACTCCCGCTGTGTTTTCATGCTACCATGTCACCGACAAAAAAACATGAAAAAAAATCCAAAAACTTTGCACATCCTACATAAAGATCAAATTCTTGAGGAAAATCTGCTAGACCATGCTGTTAAATCTGTCATTTAAAGTGCAACTTTAGTCAGAAAAGTAAGTCCTGCTACATCTCTTCCGGTTGTCCCATTTTGCATATATACTCATGTAAAACATTTAAAAATATGGTTCTATACACTTTGAAATCCAGTAATACGCTGTTTCAACCTGCTCTGTACATACTCAGTTGCTCTCCCATTTTAGGCATATTTAAGTTATGACACCAGCCATTTGATGATTTGATAGTTTGGTTGAGAACACAAGCAAATGGGACAGTTATCAATCCCGGGATTCCAGGCATGTAACTGTGTTTTGAAACCCTTAAATCAATTGGTTTACTTCCACTTTATGATTTACTTCTGTTTGGAGGCTCTGGGCTTCAGCAAATTGGAAGCCTCCAGCAAGAAGCACGTTGTTATGGCTAAAGCAAGAATTTACGAGTGAAGGTCACAGGAAGGAACTGGAAAGCAGCATAGAAAACGACCACGAAGGGACTCGAACCCTCAATCTTCTGATCCGAAGTCAGACGCCTTATCCATTAGGCCACGCGGTCTGCCACAAGGACATGATTCTGGTTTGTGGCGCCCTGATCAACCAAACAGTCGAAGATCACCTGGGACATCTTCTACTTTTTTTGCTCAAGGAGATTTGGTAGAAAGGATCTGAAATGTATGACTTGGTGCAAGGTCATGCTTTAAGAAGTGCATTTGCAAAAGGGCCTAGGTTCAGAGTGTTCATACAGCTCCTTGACAATGGTAATAGATCAATAGAGTACCACGAGTAGATGATATTTCCAGAGGAAGCCATAGCACCTCAATATATCTTGTCAGGATGGCCGAGTGGTCTAAGGCGCCAGACTCAAGAGCTGTTTCTTCACATTGTGTGGGTGTTCTGGTCTCCAAATGGAGGCGTGGGTTCAAATCCCACTTCTGACAATCTGTTTACACATTTAGCTTGAACTACAATCACCACTCCCGCTGTGTTTTCATGCTACCATGTCACCGACAAAAAAACATGAAAAAAAATCCAAAAACTTTGCACATCCTACATAAAGATCAAATTCTTGAGGAAAATCTGCTAGACCATGCTGTTAAATCTGTCATTTAAAGTGCAACTTTAGTCAGAAAAGTAAGTCCTGCTACATCTCTTCCGGTTGTCCCATTTTGCATATATACTCATGTAAAACATTTAAAAATATGGTTCTATACACTTTGAAATCCAGTAATACGCTGTTTCAACCTGCTCTGCACATACTCAGTTGCTCTCCCATTTTAGGCATATTTAAGTTATGACACCAGCCATTTGATGATTTGATAGTTTGGTTGAGAACACAAGCAAATGGGACAGTTATCAATCCCGGGATTCCAGGCATGTAACTGTGTTTTGAAACCCTTAAATCAATTGGTTTACTTCCACTTTATGATTTACTTCTGTTTGGAGGCTCTGGGCTTCAGCAAATTGGAAGCCTCCAGCAAGAAGCACGTTGTTATGGCTAAAGCAAGAATTTACGAGTGAAGGTCACAGGAAGGAACTGGAAAGCAGCATAGAAAACGACCACGAAGGGACTCGAACCCTCAATCTTCTGATCCGAAGTCAGACGCCTTATCCATTAGGCCACGCGGTCTGCCACAAGGACATGATTCTGGTTTGTGGCGCCCTGATCAACCAAACAGTCGAAGATCACCTGGGACATCTTCTACTTTTTTTGCTCAAGGAGATTTGGTAGAAAGGATCTGAAATGTATGACTTGGTGCAAGGTCATGCTTTAAGAAGTGCATTTGCAAAAGGGCCTAGGTTCAGAGTGTTCATACAGCTCCTTGACAATGGTAATAGATCAATAGAGTACCACGAGTAGATGATATTTCCAGAGGAAGCCATAGCACCTCAATATATCTTGTCAGGATGGCCGAGTGGTCTAAGGCGCCAGACTCAAGAGCTGTTTCTTCACATTGTGTGGGTGTTCTGGTCTCCAAATGGAGGCGTGGGTTCAAATCCCACTTCTGACAATCTGTTTACACATTTAGCTTGAACTACAATCACCACTCCCGCTGTGTTTTCATGCTACCATGTCACCGACAAAAAAACATGAAAAAAAATCCAAAAACTTTGCACATCCTACATAAAGATCAAATTCTTGAGGAAAATCTGCTAGACCATGCTGTTAAATCTGTCATTTAAAGTGCAACTTTAGTCAGAAAAGTAAGTCCTGCTACATCTCTTCCGGTTGTCCCATTTTGCATATATACTCATGTAAAACATTTAAAAATATGGTTCTATACACTTTGAAATCCAGTAATACGCTGTTTCAACCTGCTCTGTACATACTCAGTTGCTCTCCCATTTTAGGCATATTTAAGTTATGACACCAGCCATTTGATGATTTGATAGTTTGGTTGAGAACACAAGCAAATGGGACAGTTATCAATCCCGGGATTCCAGGCATGTAACTGTGTTTTGAAACCCTTAAATCAATTGGTTTACTTCCACTTTATGATTTACTTCTGTTTGGAGGCTCTGGGCTTCAGCAAATTGGAAGCCTCCAGCAAGAAGCACGTTGTTATGGCTAAAGCAAGAATTTACGAGTGAAGGTCACAGGAAGGAACTGGAAAGCAGCATAGAAAACGACCACGAAGGGACTCGAACCCTCAATCTTCTGATCCGAAGTCAGACGCCTTATCCATTAGGCCACGCGGTCTGCCACAAGGACATGATTCTGGTTTGTGGCGCCCTGATCAACCAAACAGTCGAAGATCACCTGGGACATCTTCTACTTTTTTTGCTCAAGGAGATTTGGTAGAAAGGATCTGAAATGTATGACTTGGTGCAAGGTCATGCTTTAAGAAGTGCATTTGCAAAAGGGCCTAGGTTCAGAGTGTTCATACAGCTCCTTGACAATGGTAATAGATCAATAGAGTACCACGAGTAGATGATATTTCCAGAGGAAGCCATAGCACCTCAATATATCTTGTCAGGATGGCCGAGTGGTCTAAGGCGCCAGACTCAAGAGCTGTTTCTTCACATTGTGTGGGTGTTCTGGTCTCCAAATGGAGGCGTGGGTTCAAATCCCACTTCTGACAATCTGTTTACACATTTAGCTTGAACTACAATCACCACTCCCGCTGTGTTTTCATGCTACCATGTCACCGACAAAAAAACATGAAAAAAAATCCAAAAACTTTGCACATCCTACATAAAGATCAAATTCTTGAGGAAAATCTGCTAGACCATGCTGTTAAATCTGTCATTTAAAGTGACACTTTAGTCAGAAAAGTAAGTCCTGCTACATCTCTTCCGGTTGTCCCATTTTGCATATATACTCATGTAAAACATTTAAAAATATGGTTCTATACACTTTGAAATCCAGTAATACGCTGTTTCAACCTGCTCTGCACATACTCAGTTGCTCTCCCATTTTAGGCATATTTAAGTTATGACACCAGCCATTTGATGATTTGATAGTTTGGTTGAGAACACAAGCAAATGGGACAGTTATCAATCCCGGGATTCCAGGCATGTAACTGTGATTTGAAACCCTTAAATCAATTGGTTTACTTCCACTTTATGATTTACTTCTGTTTGGAGGCTCTGGGCTTCAGCAAATTGGAAGCCTCCAGCAAGAAGCACGTTGTTATGGCTAAAGCAAGAATTTACGAGTGAAGGTCACAGGAAGGAACTGGAAAGCAGCATAGAAAACGACCACGAAGGGACTCGAACCCTCAATCTTCTGATCCGAAGTCAGACGCCTTATCCATTAGGCCACGCGGTCTGCCACAAGGACATGATTCTGGTTTGTGGCGCCCTGATCAACCAAACAGTCGAAGATCACCTGGGACATCTTCTACTTTTTTTGCTCAAGGAGATTTGGTAGAAAGGATCTGAAATGTATGACTTGGTGCAAGGTCATGCTTTAAGAAGTGCATTTGCAAAAGGGCCTAGGTTCAGAGTGTTCATACAGCTCCTTGACAATGGTAATAGATCAATAGAGTACCACGAGTAGATGATATTTCCAGAGGAAGCCATAGCACCTCAATATATCTTGTCAGGATGGCCGAGTGGTCTAAGGCGCCAGACTCAAGAGCTGTTTCTTCACATTGTGTGGGTGTTCTGGTCTCCAAATGGAGGCGTGGGTTCAAATCCCACTTCTGACAATCTGTTTACACATTTAGCTTGAACTACAATCACCACTCCCGCTGTGTTTTCATGCTACCATGTCACCGACAAAAAAACATGAAAAAAAATCCAAAAACTTTGCACATCCTACATAAAGATCAAATTCTTGAGGAAAATCTGCTAGACCATGCTGTTAAATCTGTCATTTAAAGTGCAACTTTAGTCAGAAAAGTAAGTCCTGCTACATCTCTTCCGGTTGTCCCATTTTGCATATATACTCATGTAAAACATTTAAAAATATGGTTCTATACACTTTGAAATCCAGTAATACGCTGTTTCAACCTGCTCTGCACATACTCAGTTGCTCTCCCATTTTAGGCATATTTAAGTTATGACACCAGCCATTTGATGATTTGATAGTTTGGTTGAGAACACAAGCAAATGGGACAGTTATCAATCCCGGGATTCCAGGCATGTAACTGTGTTTTGAAACCCTTAAATCAATTGGTTTACTTCCACTTTATGATTTACTTCTGTTTGGAGGCTCTGGGCTTCAGCAAATTGGAAGCCTCCAGCAAGAAGCACGTTGTTATGGCTAAAGCAAGAATTTACGAGTGAAGGTCACAGGAAGGAACTGGAAAGCAGCATAGAAAACGACCACGAAGGGACTCGAACCCTCAATCTTCTGATCCGAAGTCAGACGCCTTATCCATTAGGCCACGCGGTCTGCCACAAGGACATGATTCTGGTTTGTGGCGCCCAGATCAACCAAACACTCGAAGATCACCTGGGACATCTTCTACTTTTTTTGCTCAAGGAGATTTGGTAGAAAGGATCTGAAATGTATGACTTGGTGCAAGGTCATGCTTTAAGAAGTGCATTTGCAAAAGGGCCTAGGTTCAGAGTGTTCATACAGCTCCTTGACAATGGTAATAGATCAATAGAGTACTACGAGTAGATGATATTTCCAGAGGAAGCCATAGCACCTCAATATATCTTGTCAGGATGGCCGAGTGGTCTAAGGCGCCAGACTCAAGAGCTGTTTCTTCACATTGTGTGGGTGTTCTGGTCTCCAAATGGAGGCGTGGGTTCAAATCCCACTTCTGACAATCTGTTTACACATTTAGCTTGAACTACAATCACCACTCCCGCTGTGTTTTCATGCTACCATGTCACCGACAAAAAAACATGAAAAAAAATCCAAAAACTTTGCACATCCTACATAAAGATCAAATTCTTGAGGAAAATCTGCTAGACCATGCTGTTAAATCTGTCATTTAAAGTGCAACTTTAGTCAGAAAAGTAAGTCCTGCTACATCTCTTCCGGTTGTCCCATTTTGCATATATACTCATGTAAAACATTTAAAAATATGGTTCTATACACTTTGAAATCCAGTAATACGCTGTTTCAACCTGCTCTGCACATACTCAGTTGCTCTCCCATTTTAGGCATATTTAAGTTATGACACCAGCCATTTGATGATTTGATAGTTTGGTTGAGAACACAAGCAAATGGGACAGTTATCAATCCCGGGATTCCAGGCATGTAACTGTGTTTTGAAACCCTTAAATCAATTGGTTTACTTCCACTTTATGATTTACTTCTGTTTGGAGGCTCTGGGCTTCAGCAAATTGGAAGCCTCCAGCAAGAAGCACGTTGTTATGGCTAAAGCAAGAATTTACGAGTGAAGGTCACAGGAAGGAACTGGAAAGCAGCATAGAAAACGACCACGAAGGGACTCGAACCCTCAATCTTCTGATCCGAAGTCAGACGCCTTATCCATTAGGCCACGCGGTCTGCCACAAGGACATGATTCTGGTTTGTGGCGCCCTGATCAACCAAACAGTCGAAGATCACCTGGGACATCTTCTACTTTTTTTGCTCAAGGAGATTTGGTAGAAAGGATCTGAAATGTATGACTTGGTGCAAGGTCATGCTTTAAGAAGTGCATTTGCAAAAGGGCCTAGGTTCAGAGTGTTCATACAGCTCCTTGACAATGGTAATAGATCAATAGAGTACCACGAGTAGATGATATTTCCAGAGGAAGCCATAGCACGCCATAGCACCTCAATATATCTTGTCAGGATGGCCGAGTGGTCTAAGGCGCCAGACTCAAGAGCTGTTTATTCACATTGTGTGGGTGTTCTGGTCTCCAAATGGAGGCGTGGGTTCAAATCCCACTTCTGACAATCTGTTTACACATTTAGCTTGAACTACAATCACCACTCCCGCTGTGTTTTCATGCTACCATGTCACCGACAAAAAAACATGAAAAAAAATCCAAAAACTTTGCACATCCTACATAAAGATCAAATTCTTGAGGAAAATCTGCTAGACCATGCTGTTAAATCTGTCATTTAAAGTGCAACTTTAGTCAGAAAAGTAAGTCCTGCTACATCTCTTCCGGTTGTCCCATTTTGCATATATACTCATGTAAAACATTTAAAAATATGGTTCTATACACTTTGAAATCCAGTAATACGCTGTTTCAACCTGCTCTGCACATACTCAGTTGCTCTCCCATTTTAGGCATATTTAAGTTATGACACCAGCCATTTGATGATTTGATAGTTTGGTTGAGAACACAAGCAAATGGGACAGTTATCAATCCCGGGATTCAAGGCATGTAACTGTGTTTTGAAACCCTTAAATCAATTGGTTTACTTCCACTTTATGATTTACTTCTGTTTGGAGGCTCTGGGCTTCAGCAAATTGGAAGCCTCCAGCAAGAAGCACGTTGTTATGGCTAAAGCAAGAATTTACGAGTGAAGGTCACAGGAAGGAACTGGAAAGCAGCATAGAAAACGACCACGAAGGGACTCGAACCCTCAATCTTCTTATCCAAAGTCAGACGCCTTATCCATTAGGCCACGCGGTCTGCCACAAGGACATGATTCTGGTTTGTGGCGCCCGGATCAACCAAACACTCGAAGATCACCTGGGACATCTTCTACATTTTTTGCTCAAGGAGATTTGGTAGAAAGGATCTGAAATGTATGACTTGGTGCAAGGTCATGCTTTAAGAAGTGCATTTGCAAAAGGGCCTAGGTTCAGAGTGTTCATACAGCTCCTTGACAATGGTAATAGATCAATAGAGTACCACGAGTAGATGATATTTCCAGAGGAAGCCATAGCACCTCAATATGTCTTGTCAGGATGGCCGAGTGGTCTAAGGCGCCAGACTCAAGAGCTGTTTCTTCACATTGTGTGGGTGTTCTGGTCTCCAAATGGAGGCGTTGGTTCAAATCCCACTTCTGACAATCTGTTTACACATTTAGCTTGAACTACAATCACCACTCCCGCTGTGTTTTCATGCTACCATGTCACCGACAAAAAAACATGAAAAAAAATCCAAAAACTTTGCACATCCTACATAAAGATCAAATTCTTGAGGAAAATCTGCTAGACCATGCTGTTAAATCTGTCATTTAAAGTGCAACTTTAGTCAGAAAAGTAAGTCCTGCTACATCTCTTCCGGTTGTCCCATTTTGCATATATACTCATGTAAAACATTTAAAAATATGGTTCTATACACTTTGAAATCCAGTAATACGCTGTTTCAACCTGCTCTGCACATACTCAGTTGCTCTCCCATTTTAGGCATATTTAAGTTATGACACCAGCCATTTGATGATTTGATAGTTTGGTTGAGAACACAAGCAAATGGGACAGTTATCAATCCCGGGATTCCAGGCATGTAACTGTGTTTTGAAACCCTTAAATCAATTGGTTTACTTCCACTTTATGATTTACTTCTGTTTGGAGGCTCTGGGCTTCAGCAAATTGGAAGCCTCCAGCAAGAAGCACGTTGTTATGGCTAAAGCAAGAATTTACGAGTGAAGGTCACAGGAAGGAACTGGAAAGCAGCATAGAAAACGACCACGAAGGGACTCGAACCCTCAATCTTCTGATCCGAAGTCAGACGCCTTATCCATTAGGCCACGCGGTCTGCCACAAGGACATGATTCTGGTTTGTGGCGCCCTGATCAACCAAACAGTCGAAGATCACCTGGGACATCTTCTACTTTTTTTGCTCAAGGAGATTTGGTAGAAAGGATCTGAAATGTATGACTTGGTGCAAGGTCATGCTTTAAGAAGTGCATTTGCAAAAGGGCCTAGGTTCAGAGTGTTCATACAGCTCCTTGACAATGGTAATAGATCAATAGAGTACCACGAGTAGATGATATTTCCAGAGGAAGCCATAGCACGCCATAGCACCTCAATATATCTTGTCAGGATGGCCGAGTGGTCTAAGGCGCCAGACTCAAGAGCTGTTTATTCACATTGTGTGGGTGTTCTGGTCTCCAAATGGAGGCGTGGGTTCAAATCCCACTTCTGACAATCTGTTTACACATTTAGCTTGAACTACAATCACCACTCCCGCTGTGTTTTCATGCTACCATGTCACCGACAAAAAAACATGAAAAAAAATCCAAAAACTTTGCACATCCTACATAAAGATCAAATTCTTGAGGAAAATCTGCTAGACCATGCTGTTAAATCTGTCATTTAAAGTGCAACTTTAGTCAGAAAAGTAAGTCCTGCTACATCTCTTCCGGTTGTCCCATTTTGCATATATACTCATGTAAAACATTTAAAAATATGGTTCTATACACTTTGAAATCCAGTAATACGCTGTTTCAACCTGCTCTGCACATACTCAGTTGCTCTCCCATTTTAGGCATATTTAAGTTATGACACCAGCCATTTGATGATTTGATAGTTTGGTTGAGAACACAAGCAAATGGGACAGTTATCAATCCCGGGATTCAAGGCATGTAACTGTGTTTTGAAACCCTTAAATCAATTGGTTTACTTCCACTTTATGATTTACTTCTGTTTGGAGGCTCTGGGCTTCAGCAAATTGGAAGCCTCCAGCAAGAAGCACGTTGTTATGGCTAAAGCAAGAATTTACGAGTGAAGGTCACAGGAAGGAACTGGAAAGCAGCATAGAAAACGACCACGAAGGGACTCGAACCCTCAATCTTCTTATCCAAAGTCAGACGCCTTATCCATTAGGCCACGCGGTCTGCCACAAGGACATGATTCTGGTTTGTGGCGCCCGGATCAACCAAACACTCGAAGATCACCTGGGACATCTTCTACATTTTTTGCTCAAGGAGATTTGGTAGAAAGGATCTGAAATGTATGACTTGGTGCAAGGTCATGCTTTAAGAAGTGCATTTGCAAAAGGGCCTAGGTTCAGAGTGTTCATACAGCTCCTTGACAATGGTAATAGATCAATAGAGTACCACGAGTAGATGATATTTCCAGAGGAAGCCATAGCACCTCAATATATCTTGTCAGGATGGCCGAGTGGTCTAAGGCGCCAGACTCAAGAGCTGTTTCTTCACATTGTGTGGGTGTTCTGGTCTCCAAATGGAGGCGTGGGTTCAAATCCCACTTCTGACAATCTGTTTACACATTTAGCTTGAACTACAATCACCACTCCCGCTGTGTTTTCATGCTACCATGTCACCGACAAAAAAACATGAAAAAAATCCAAAAACTTTGCACATCCTACATAAAGATCAAATTCTTGAGGAAAATCTGCTAGACCATGCTGTTAAATCTGTCATTTAAAGTGCAACTTTAGTCAGAAAAGTAAGTCCTGCTACATCTCTTCCGGTTGTCCCATTTTGCATATATACTCATGTAAAACATTTAAAAATATGGTTCTATACACTTTGAAATCCAGTAATACGCTGTTTCAACCTGCTCTGCACATACTCAGTTGCTCTCCCATTTTAGGCATATTTAAGTTATGACACCAGCCATTTGATGATTTGATAGTTTGGTTGAGAACACAAGCAAATGGGACAGTTATCAATCCCGGGATTCCAGGCATGTAACTGTGTTTTGAAACCCTTAAATCAATTGGTTTACTTCCACTTTATGATTTACTTCTGTTTGGAGGCTCTGGGCTTCAGCAAATTGGAAGCCTCCAGCAAGAAGCACGTTGTTATGGCTAAAGCAAGAATTTACGAGTGAAGGTCACAGG
Organism: Lithobates pipiens; assembly: GCF_037356315.1. Taxonomy (NCBI): domain Eukaryota; kingdom Metazoa; phylum Chordata; class Amphibia; order Anura; family Ranidae; genus Lithobates; species Lithobates pipiens. The sequence continues at coordinate 62,128,816 of NW_027507685.1, read as the reverse complement.
AAGGAACTGGAAAGCAGCATAGAAAACGACCACGAAGGGACTCGAACCCTCAATCTTCTGATCCGAAGTCAGACGCCTTATCCATTAGGCCACGCGGTCTGCCACAAGGACATGATTCTGGTTTGTGGCGCCCTGATCAACCAAACAGTCGAAGATCACCTGGGACATCTTCTACTTTTTTTGCTCAAGGAGATTTGGTAGAAAGGATCTGAAATGTATGACTTGGTGCAAGGTCATGCTTTAAGAAGTGCATTTGCAAAAGGGCCTAGGTTCAGAGTGTTCATACAGCTCCTTGACAATGGTAATAGATCAATAGAGTACCACGAGTAGATGATATTTCCAGAGGAAGCCATAGCACCTCAATATATCTTGTCAGGATGGCCGAGTAGTCTAAGGCGCCAGACTCAAGAGCTGTTTCTTCACATTGTGTGGGTGTTCTGGTCTCCAAATGGAGGCGTGGGTTCAAATCCCACTTCTGACAATCTGTTTACACATTTAGCTTGAACTACAATCACCACTCCCGCTGTGTTTTCATGCTACCATGTCACCGACAAAAAAACATGAAAAAAAATCCAAAAACTTTGCACATCCTACATAAAGATCAAATTCTTGAGGAAAATCTGCTAGACCATGCTGTTAAATCTGTCATTTAAAGTGCAACTTTAGTCAGAAAAGTAAGTCCTGCTACATCTCTTCCGGTTGTCCCATTTTGCATATATACTCATGTAAAACATTTAAAAATATGGTTCTATACACTTTGAAATCCAGTAATACGCTGTTTCAACCTGCTCTGCACATACTCAGTTGCTCTCCCATTTTAGGCATATTTAAGTTATGACACCAGCCATTTGATGATTTGATAGTTTGGTTGAGAACACAAGCAAATGGGACAGTTATCAATCCCGGGATTCCAGGCATGTAACTGTGTTTTGAAACCCTTAAATCAATTGGTTTACTTCCACTTTATGATTTACTTCTGTTTGGAGGCTCTGGGCTTCAGCAAATTGGAAGCCTCCAGCAAGAAGCACGTTGTTATGGGTAAAGCAAGAATTTACGAGTGAAGGTCACAGGAAGGAACTGGAAAGCAGCATAGAAAACGACCACGAAGGGACTCGAACCCTCAATCTTCTGATCCGAAGTCAGACGCCTTATCCATTAGGCCACGCGGTCTGCCACAAGGACATGATTCTGGTTTGTGGCGCCCAGATCAACCAAACACTCGAAGATCACCTGGGACATCTTCTACTTTTTTTGCTCAAGGAGATTTGGTAGAAAGGATCTGAAATGTATGACTTGGTGCAAGGTCATGCTTTAAGAAGTGCATTTGCAAAAGGGCCTAGGTTCAGAGTGTTCATACAGCTCCTTGACAATGGTAATAGATCAATAGAGTACTACGAGTAGATGATATTTCCAGAGGAAGCCATAGCACCTCAATATATCTTGTCAGGATGGCCGAGTGGTCTAAGGCGCCAGACTCAAGAGCTGTTTCTTCACATTGTGTGGGTGTTCTGGTCTCCAAATGGAGGCGTGGGTTCAAATCCCACTTCTGACAATCTGTTTACACATTTAGCTTGAACTACAATCACCACTCCCGCTGTGTTTTCATGCTACCATGTCACCGACAAAAAAACATGAAAAAAAATCCAAAAACTTTGCACATCCTACATAAAGATCAAATTCTTGAGGAAAATCTGCTAGACCATGCTGTTAAATCTGTCATTTAAAGTGCAACTTTAGTCAGAAAAGTAAGTCCTGCTACATCTCTTCCGGTTGTCCCATTTTGCATATATACTCATGTAAAACATTTAAAAATATGGTTCTATACACTTTGAAATCCAGTAATACGCTGTTTCAACCTGCTCTGCACATACTCAGTTGCTCTCCCATTTTAGGCATATTTAAGTTATGACACCAGCCATTTGATGATTTGATAGTTTGGTTGAGAACACAAGCAAATGGGACAGTTATCAATCCCGGGATTCCAGGCATGTAACTGTGTTTTGAAACCCTTAAATCAATTGGTTTACTTCCACTTTATGATTTACTTCTGTTTGGAGGCTCTGGGCTTCAGCAAATTGGAAGCCTCCAGCAAGAAGCACGTTGTTATGGCTAAAGCAAGAATTTACGAGTGAAGGTCACAGGAAGGAACTGGAAAGCAGCATAGAAAACGACCACGAAGGGACTCGAACCCTCAATCTTCTGATCCGAAGTCAGACGCCTTATCCATTAGGCCACGCGGTCTGCCACAAGGACATGATTCTGGTTTGTGGCGCCCTGATCAACCAAACAGTCGAAGATCACCTGGGACATCTTCTACTTTTTTTGCTCAAGGAGATTTGGTAGAAAGGATCTGAAATGTATGACTTGGTGCAAGGTCATGCTTTAAGAAGTGCATTTGCAAAAGGGCCTAGGTTCAGAGTGTTCATACAGCTCCTTGACAATGGTAATAGATCAATAGAGTACCACGAGTAGATGATATTTCCAGAGGAAGCCATAGCACCTCAATATATCTTGTCAGGATGGCCGAGTGGTCTAAGGCGCCAGACTCAAGAGCTGTTTCTTCACATTGTGTGGGTGTTCTGGTCTCCAAATGGAGGCGTGGGTTCAAATCCCACTTCTGACAATCTGTTTACACATTTAGCTTGAACTACAATCACCACTCCCGCTGTGTTTTCATGCTACCATGTCACCGACAAAAAAACATGAAAAAAAATCCAAAAACTTTGCACATCCTACATAAAGATCAAATTCTTGAGGAAAATCTGCTAGACCATGCTGTTAAATCTGTCATTTAAAGTGCAACTTTAGTCAGAAAAGTAAGTCCTGCTACATCTCTTCCGGTTGTCCCATTTTGCATATATACTCATGTAAAACATTTAAAAATATGGTTCTATACACTTTGAAATCCAGTAATACGCTGTTTCAACCTGCTCTGTACATACTCAGTTGCTCTCCCATTTTAGGCATATTTAAGTTATGACACCAGCCATTTGATGATTTGATAGTTTGGTTGAGAACACAAGCAAATGGGACAGTTATCAATCCCGGGATTCCAGGCATGTAACTGTGTTTTGAAACCCTTAAATCAATTGGTTTACTTCCACTTTATGATTTACTTCTGTTTGGAGGCTCTGGGCTTCAGCAAATTGGAAGCCTCCAGCAAGAAGCACGTTGTTATGGCTAAAGCAAGAATTTACGAGTGAAGGTCACAGGAAGGAACTGGAAAGCAGCATAGAAAACGACCACGAAGGGACTCGAACCCTCAATCTTCTGATCCGAAGTCAGACGCCTTATCCATTAGGCCACGCGGTCTGCCACAAGGACATGATTCTGGTTTGTGGCGCCCTGATCAACCAAACAGTCGAAGATCACCTGGGACATCTTCTACTTTTTTTGCTCAAGGAGATTTGGTAGAAAGGATCTGAAATGTATGACTTGGTGCAAGGTCATGCTTTAAGAAGTGCATTTGCAAAAGGGCCTAGGTTCAGAGTGTTCATACAGCTCCTTGACAATGGTAATAGATCAATAGAGTACCACGAGTAGATGATATTTCCAGAGGAAGCCATAGCACCTCAATATATCTTGTCAGGATGGCCGAGTGGTCTAAGGCGCCAGACTCAAGAGCTGTTTCTTCACATTGTGTGGGTGTTCTGGTCTCCAAATGGAGGCGTGGGTTCAAATCCCACTTCTGACAATCTGTTTACACATTTAGCTTGAACTACAATCACCACTCCCGCTGTGTTTTCATGCTACCATGTCACCGACAAAAAAACATGAAAAAAAATCCAAAAACTTTGCACATCCTACATAAAGATCAAATTCTTGAGGAAAATCTGCTAGACCATGCTGTTAAATCTGTCATTTAAAGTGCAACTTTAGTCAGAAAAGTAAGTCCTGCTACATCTCTTCCGGTTGTCCCATTTTGCATATATACTCATGTAAAACATTTAAAAATATGGTTCTATACACTTTGAAATCCAGTAATACGCTGTTTCAACCTGCTCTGCACATACTCAGTTGCTCTCCCATTTTAGGCATATTTAAGTTATGACACCAGCCATTTGATGATTTGATAGTTTGGTTGAGAACACAAGCAAATGGGACAGTTATCAATCCCGGGATTCCAGGCATGTAACTGTGTTTTGAAACCCTTAAATCAATTGGTTTACTTCCACTTTATGATTTACTTCTGTTTGGAGGCTCTGGGCTTCAGCAAATTGGAAGCCTCCAGCAAGAAGCACGTTGTTATGGCTAAAGCAAGAATTTACGAGTGAAGGTCACAGGAAGGAACTGGAAAGCAGCATAGAAAACGACCATGAAGGGACTCGAACCCTCAATCTTCTGATCCGAAGTCAGACGCCTTATCCATTAGGCCACGCGGTCTGCCACAAGGACATGATTCTGGTTTGTGGCGCCCAGATCAACCAAACACTCGAAGATCACCTGGGACATCTTCTACTTTTTTTGCTCAAGGAGATTTGGTAGAAAGGATCTGAAATGTATGACTTGGTGCAAGGTCATGCTTTAAGAAGTGCATTTGCAAAAGGGCCTAGGTTCAGAGTGTTCATACAGCTCCTTGACAATGGTAATAGATCAATAGAGTACTACGAGTAGATGATATTTCCAGAGGAAGCCATAGCACCTCAATATGTCTTGTCAGGATGGCCGAGTGGTCTAAGGCGCCAGACTCAAGAGCTGTTTCTTCACATTGTGTGGGTGTTCTGGTCTCCAAATGGAGGCGTTGGTTCAAATCCCACTTCTGACAATCTGTTTACACATTTAGCTTGAACTACAATCACCACTCCCGCTGTGTTTTCATGCTACCATGTCACCGACAAAAAAACATGAAAAAAAATCCAAAAACTTTGCACATCCTACATAAAGATCAAATTCTTGAGGAAAATCTGCTAGACCATGCTGTTAAATCTGTCATTTAAAGTGCAACTTTAGTCAGAAAAGTAAGTCCTGCTACATCTCTTCCGGTTGTCCCATTTTGCATATATACTCATGTAAAACATTTAAAAATATGGTTCTATACACTTTGAAATCCAGTAATACGCTGTTTCAACCTGCTCTGCACATACTCAGTTGCTCTCCCATTTTAGGCATATTTAAGTTATGACACCAGCCATTTGATGATTTGATAGTTTGGTTGAGAACACAAGCAAATGGGACAGTTATCAATCCCGGGATTCCAGGCATGTAACTGTGTTTTGAAACCCTTAAATCAATTGGTTTACTTCCACTTTATGATTTACTTCTGTTTGGAGGCTCTGGGCTTCAGCAAATTGGAAGCCTCCAGCAAGAAGCACGTTGTTATGGCTAAAGCAAGAATTTACGAGTGAAGGTCACAGGAAGGAACTGGAAAGCAGCATAGAAAACGACCACGAAGGGACTCGAACCCTCAATCTTCTGATCCGAAGTCAGACGCCTTATCCATTAGGCCACGCAGTCTGCCACAAGGACATGATTCTGGTTTGTGGCGCCCTGATCAACCAAACAGTCGAAGATCACCTGGGACATCTTCTACTTTTTTTGCTCAAGGAGATTTGGTAGAAAGGATCTGAAATGTATGACTTGGTGCAAGGTCATGCTTTAAGAAGTGCATTTGCAAAAGGGCCTAGGTTCAGAGTGTTCATACAGCTCCTTGACAATGGTAATAGATCAATAGAGTACCACGAGTAGATGATATTTCCAGAGGAAGCCATAGCACCTCAATATATCTTGTCAGGATGGCCGAGTGGTCTAAGGCGCCAGACTCAAGAGCTGTTTCTTCACATTGTGTGGGTGTTCTGGTCTCCAAATGGAGGCGTGGGTTCAAATCCCACTTCTGACAATCTGTTTACACATTTAGCTTGAACTACAATCACCACTCCCGCTGTGTTTTCATGCTACCATGTCACCGACAAAAAAACATGAAAAAAAATCCAAAAACTTTGCACATCCTACATAAAGATCAAATTCTTGAGGAAAATCTGCTAGACCATGCTGTTAAATCTGTCATTTAAAGTGCAACTTTAGTCAGAAAAGTAAGTCCTGCTACATCTCTTCCGGTTGTCCCATTTTGCATATATACTCATGTAAAACATTTAAAAATATGGTTCTATACACTTTGAAATCCAGTAATACGCTGTTTCAACCTGCTCTGTACATACTCAGTTGCTCTCCCATTTTAGGCATATTTAAGTTATGACACCAGCCATTTGATGATTTGATAGTTTGGTTGAGAACACAAGCAAATGGGACAGTTATCAATCCCGGGATTCCAGGCATGTAACTGTGTTTTGAAACCCTTAAATCAATTGGTTTACTTCCACTTTATGATTTACTTCTGTTTGGAGGCTCTGGGCTTCAGCAAATTGGAAGCCTCCAGCAAGAAGCACGTTGTTATGGCTAAAGCAAGAATTTACGAGTGAAGGTCACAGGAAGGAACTGGAAAGCAGCATAGAAAACGACCACGAAGGGACTCGAAGCCTCAATCTTCTGATCCGAAGTCAGACGCCTTATCCATTAGGCCACGCAGTCTGCCACAAGGACATGATTCTGGTTTGTGGCGCCCTGATCAACCAAACAGTCGAAGATCACCTGGGACATCTTCTACTTTTTTTGCTCAAGGAGATTTGGTAGAAAGGATCTGAAATGTATGACTTGGTGCAAGGTCATGCTTTAAGAAGTGCATTTGCAAAAGGGCCTAGGTTCAGAGTGTTCATACAGCTCCTTGACAATGGTAATAGATCAATAGAGTACCACGAGTAGATGATATTTCCAGAGGAAGCCATAGCAACTCAATATATCTTGTCAGGATGGCCGAGTGGTCTAAGGCGCCAGACTCAAGAGCTGTTTATTCACATTGTGTGGGTGTTCTGGTCTCCAAATGGAGGCGTGGGTTCAAATCCCACTTCTGACAATCTGTTTACACATTTAGCTTGAACTACAATCACCACTCCCGCTGTGTTTTCATGCTACCATGTCACCGACAAAAAAACATGAAAAAAAATCCAAAAACTTTGCACATCCTACATAAAGATCAAATTCTTGAGGAAAATCTGCTAGACCATGCTGTTAAATCTGTCATTTAAAGTGCAACTTTAGTCAGAAAAGTAAGTCCTGCTACATCTCTTCCGGTTGTCCCATTTTGCATATATACTCATGTAAAACATTTAAAAATATGGTTCTATACACTTTGAAATCCAGTAATACGCTGTTTCAACCTGCTCTGCACATACTCAGTTGCTCTCCCATTTTAGGCATATTTAAGTTATGACACCAGCCATTTGATGATTTGATAGTTTGGTTGAGAACACAAGCAAATGGGACAGTTATCAATCCCGGGATTCCAGGCATGTAACTGTGTTTTGAAACCCTTAAATCAATTGGTTTACTTCCACTTTATGATTTACTTCTGTTTGGAGGCTCTGGGCTTCAGCAAATTGGAAGCCTCCAGCAAGAAGCACGTTGTTATGGCTAAAGCAAGAATTTACGAGTGAAGGTCACAGGAAGGAACTGGAAAGCAGCATAGAAAACGACCACGAAGGGACTCGAACCCTCAATCTTCTGATCCGAAGTCAGACGCCTTATCCATTAGGCCACGCGGTCTGCCACAAGGACATGATTCTGGTTTGTGGCGCCCGGATCAACCAAACACTCGAAGATCACCTGGGACATCTTCTACTTTTTTTGCTCAAGGAGATTTGGTAGAAAGGATCTGAAATGTATGACTTGGTGCAAGGTCATGCTTTAAGAAGTGCATTTGCAAAAGGGCCTAGGTTCAGAGTGTTCATACAGCTCCTTGACAATGGTAATAGATCAATAGAGTACCACGAGTAGATGATATTTCCAGAGGAAGCCATAGCACCTCAATATATCTTGTCAGGATGGCCGAGTGGTCTAAGGCGCCAGACTCAAGAGCTGTTTCTTCACATTGTGTGGGTGTTCTGGTCTCCAAATGGAGGCGTGGGTTCAAATCCCACTTCTGACAATCTGTTTACACATTTAGCTTGAACTACAATCACCACTCCCGCTGTGTTTTCATGCTACCATGTCACCGACAAAAAAACATGAAAAAAAATCCAAAAACTTTGCACATCCTACATAAAGATCAAATTCTTGAGGAAAATCTGCTAGACCATGCTGTTAAATCTGTCATTTAAAGTGCAACTTTAGTCAGAAAAGTAAGTCCTGCTACATCTCTTCCGGTTGTCCCATTTTGCATATATACTCATGTAAAACATTAAAAAATATGGTTCTATACACTTTGAAATCCAGTAATACGCTGTTTCAACCTGCTCTGCACATACTCAGTTGCTCTCCCATTTTAGGCATATTTAAGTTATGACACCAGCCATTTGATGATTTGATAGTTTGGTTGAGAACACAAGCAAATGGGACAGTTATCAATCCCGGGATTCAAGGCATGTAACTGTGTTTTGAAACCCTTAAATCAATTGGTTTACTTCCACTTTATGATTTACTTCTGTTTGGAGGCTCTGGGCTTCAGCAAATTGGAAGCCTCCAGCAAGAAGCACGTTGTTATGGCTAAAGCAAGAATTTACGAGTGAAGGTCACAGGAAGGAACTGGAAAGCAGCATAGAAAACGACCACGAAGGGACTCGAACCCTCAATCTTCTGATCTGAAGTCAGACGCCTTATCCATTAGGCCACGCGGTCTGCCACAAGGACATGACTCTGGTTTGTGGCGCCCGGATCAACCAAACAGTCGAAGATCACCTGGGACATCTTCTACTTTTTTTGCTCAAGGAGATTTGGTAGAAAGGATCTGAAATGTATGACTTGGTGCAAGGTCATGCTTTAAGAAGTGCATTTGCAAAAGGGCCTAGGTTCAGAGTGTTCATACAGCTCCTTGACAATGGTAATAGATCAATAGAGTACCACGAGTAGATGATATTTCCAGAGGAAGCCATAGCACCTCAATATATCTTGTCAGGATGGCCGAGTGGTCTAAGGTGCCAGACTCAAGAGCTGTTTCTTCACATTGTGTGGGTGTTCTGGTCTCCAAATGGAGGCGTGGGTTCAAATCCCACTTCTGACAATCTGTTTACACATTTAGCTTGAACTACAATCACCACTCCCGCTGTGTTTTCATGCTACCATGTCACCGACAAAAAAACATGAAAAAAAATCCAAAAACTTTGCACATCCTACATAAAGATCAAATTCTTGAGGAAAATCTGCTAGACCATGCTGTTAAATCTGTCATTTAAAGTGCAACTTTAGTCAGAAAAGTAAGTCCTGCTACATCTCTTCCGGTTGTCCCATTTTGCATATATACTCATGTAAAACATTAAAAAATATGCTTCTATACACTTTGAAATCCAGTAATACGCTGTTTCAACCTGCTCTGCACATACTCAGTTGCTCTCCCATTTTAGGCATATTTAAGTTATGACACCAGCCATTTGATGATTTGATAGTTTGGTTGAGAACACAAGCAAATGGGACAGTTATCAATCCCGGGATTCAAGGCATGTAACTGTGTTTTGAAACCCTTAAATCAATTGGTTTACTTCCACTTTATGATTTACTTCTGTTTGGAGGCTCTGGGCTTCAGCAAATTGGAAGCCTCCAGCAAGAAGCACGTTGTTATGGCTAAAGCAAGAATTTACGAGTGAAGGTCACAGGAAGGAACTGGAAAGCAGCATAGAAAACGACCACGAAGGGACTCGAACCCTCAATCTTCTGATCCAAAGTCAGACGCCTTATCCATTAGGCCACGCGGTCTGCCACAAGGACATGACTCTGGTTTGTGGCGCCCGGATCAACCAAACAGTCGAAGATCACCTGGGACATCTTCTATTTTTTTGCTCAAGGAGATTTGGTAGAAAGGATCTGAAATGTATGACTTGGTGCAAGGTCATGCTTTAAGAAGTGCATTTGCAAAAGGGCCTAGGTTCAGAGTGTTCATACAGCTCCTTGACAATGGTAATAGATCAATAGAGTACCACGAGTAGATGATATTTCCAGAGGAAGCCATAGCACCTCAATATATCTTGTCAGGATGGCCGAGTGGTCTAAGGTGCCAGACTCAAGAGCTGTTTCTTCACATTGTGTGGGTGTTCTGGTCTCCAAATGGAGGCGTGGGTTCAAATCCCACTTCTGACAATCTGTTTACACATTTAGCTTGAACTACAATCACCACTCCCGCTGTGTTTTCATGCTACCATGTCACCGACAAAAAAACATGAAAAAAAATCCAAAAACTTTGCACATCCTACATAAAGATCAAATTCATGAGGAAAATCTGCTAGACCATGCTGTTAAATCTGTCATTTAAAGTGCAACTTTAGTCAGAAAAGTAAGTCCTGCTACATCTCTTCCGGTTGTCCCATTTTGCATATATACTCATGTAAAACATTAAAAAATATGCTTCTATACACTTTGAAATCCAGTAATACGCTGTTTCAACCTGCTCTGCACATACTCAGTTGCTCTCCCATTTTAGGCATATTTAAGTTATGACACCAGCCATTTGATGATTTGATAGTTTGGTTGAGAACACAAGCAAATGGGACAGTTATCAATCCCGGGATTCAAGGCATGTAACTGTGTTTTGAAACCCTTAAATCAATTGGTTTACTTCCACTTTATGATTTACTTCTGTTTGGAGGCTCTGGGCTTCAGC
>NW_027507685.1:62068177-62108177 GCF_037356315.1 Lithobates pipiens | reverse complement strand
CTTGACAATGGTAATAGATCAATAGAGTACCACGAGTAGATGATATTTCCAGAGGAAGCCATAGCACCTCAATATATCTTGTCAGGATGGCCGAGTGGTCTAAGGCGCCAGACTCAAGAGCTGTTTCTTCACATTGTGTGGGTGTTCTGGTCTCCAAATGGAGGCGTGGGTTCAAATCCCACTTCGGACAATCTGTTTACACATTTAGCTTGAACTACAATCACCACTCCCGCTGTGTTTTCATGCTACCATGTCACCGACAAAAAAACATGAAAAAAAATCCAAAAACTTTGCACATCCTACATAAAGATCAAATTCTTGAGGAAAATCTGCTAGACCATGCTGTTAAATCTGTCATTTAAAGTGCAACTTTAGTCAGAAAAGTAAGTCCTGCTACATCTCTTCCGGTTGTCCCATTTTGCATATATACTCATGTAAAACATTAAAAAATATGCTTCTATACACTTTGAAATCCAGTAATACGCTGTTTCAACCTGCTCTGCACATACTCAGTTGCTCTCCCATTTTAGGCATATTTAAGTTATGACACCAGCCATTTGATGATTTGATAGTTTGGTTGAGAACACAAGCAAATGGGACAGTTATCAATCCCGGGATTCAAGGCATGTAACTGTGTTTTGAAACCCTTAAATCAATTGGTTTACTTCCACTTTATGATTTACTTCTGTTTGGAGGCTCTGGGCTTCAGCAAATTGGAAGCCTCCAGCAAGAAGCAAGTTGTTATGGCTAAAGCAAGAATTTACGAGTGAAGGTCACAGGAAGGAACTGGAAAGCAGCATAGAAAACGACCACGAAGGGACTCGAACCCTCAATCTTCTGATCCGAAGTCAGACGCCTTATCCATTAGGCCACGCGGTCTGCCACAAGGACATGATTCTGGTTTGTGGCGCCCGGATCAACCAAACACTCGAAGATCACCTGGGACATCTTCTACATTTTTTGCTCAAGGAGATTTGGTAGAAAGGATCTGAAATGTATGACTTGGTGCAAGGTCATGCTTTAAGAAGTGCATTTGCAAAAGGGCCTAGGTTCAGAGTGTTCATACAGCTCCTTGACAATGGTAATAGATCAATAGAGTACCACGAGTAGATGATATTTCCAGAGGAAGCCATAGCACCTCAATATATCTTGTCAGGATGGCCGAGTGGTCTAAGGCGCCAGACTCAAGAGCTGTTTCTTCACATTGTGTGGGTGTTCTGGTCTCCAAATGGAGGCGTGGGTTCAAATCCCACTTCTGACAATCTGTTTACACATTTAGCTTGAACTACAATCACCACTCCCGCTGTGTTTTCATGCTACCATGTCACCGACAAAAAAACATGAAAAAAAATCCAAAAACTTTGCACATCCTACATAAAGATCAAATTCTTGAGGAAAATCTGCTAGACCATGCTGTTAAATCTGTCATTTAAAGTGCAACTTTAGTCAGAAAAGTAAGTCCTGCTACATCTCTTCCGGTTGTCCCATTTTGCATATATACTCATGTAAAACATTAAAAAATATGCTTCTATACACTTTGAAATCCAGTAATACGCTGTTTCAACCTGCTCTGCACATACTCAGTTGCTCTCCCATTTTAGGCATATTTAAGTTATGACACCAGCCATTTGATGATTTGATAGTTTGGTTGAGAACACAAGCAAATGGGACAGTTATCAATCCCGGGATTCAAGGCATGTAACTGTGTTTTGAAACCCTTAAATCAATTGGTTTACTTCCACTTTATGATTTACTTCTGTTTGGAGGCTCTGGGCTTCAGCAAATTGGAAGCCTCCAGCAAGAAGCACGTTGTTATGGCTAAAGCAAGAATTTACGAGTGAAGGTCACAGGAAGGAACTGGAAAGCAGCATAGAAAACGACCACGAAGGGACTCGAACCCTCAATCTTCTGATCCGAAGTCAGACGCCTTATCCATTAGGCCACGCGGTCTGCCACAAGGACATGATTCTGGTTTGTGGCGCCCGGATCAACCAAACACTCGAAGATCACCTGGGACATCTTCTACATTTTTTGCTCAAGGAGATTTGGTAGAAAGGATCTGAAATGTATGACTTGGTGCAAGGTCATGCTTTAAGAAGTGCATTTGCAAAAGGGCCTAGGTTCAGAGTGTTCATACAGCTCCTTGACAATGGTAATAGATCAATAGAGTACCACGAGTAGATGATATTTCCAGAGGAAGCCATAGCACCTCAATATATCTTGTCAGGATGGCCGAGTGGTCTAAGGCGCCAGACTCAAGAGCTGTTTCTTCACATTGTGTGGGTGTTCTGGTCTCCAAATGGAGGCGTGGGTTCAAATCCCACTTCTGACAATCTGTTTACACATTTAGCTTGAACTACAATCACCACTCCCGCTGTGTTTTCATGCTACCATGTCACCGACAAAAAAACATGAAAAAAAATCCAAAAACTTTGCACATCCTACATAAAGATCAAATTCTTGAGGAAAATCTGCTAGACCATGCTGTTAAATCTGTCATTTAAAGTGCAACTTTAGTCAGAAAAGTAAGTCCTGCTACATCTCTTCCAGTTGTCCCATTTTGCATATATACTCATGTAAAACATTAAAAAATATGCTTCTATACACTTTGAAATCCAGTAATACGCTGTTTCAACCTGCTCTGCACATACTCAGTTGCTCTCCCATTTTAGGCATATTTAAGTTATGACACCAGCCATTTGATGATTTGATAGTTTGGTTGAGAACACAAGCAAATGGGACAGTTATCAATCCCGGGATTCAAGGCATGTAACTGTGTTTTGAAACCCTTAAATCAATTGGTTTACTTCCACTTTATGATTTACTTCTGTTTGGAGGCTCTGGGCTTCAGCAAATTGGAAGCCTCCAGCAAGAAGCACGTTGTTATGGCTAAAGCAAGAATTTACGAGTGAAGGTCACAGGAAGGAACTGGAAAGCAGCATAGAAAACGACCACGAAGGGACTCGAACCCTCAATCTTCTGATCCGAAGTCAGACGCCTTATCCATTAGGCCACGCGGTCTGCCACAAGGACATGATTCTGGTTTGTGGCGCCCGGATCAACCAAACACTCGAAGATCACCTGGGACATCTTCTACATTTTTTGCTCAAGGAGATTTGGTAGAAAGGATCTGAAATGTATGACTTGGTGCAAGGTCATGCTTTAAGAAGTGCATTTGCAAAAGGGCCTAGGTTCAGAGTGTTCATACAGCTCCTTGACAATGGTAATAGATCAATAGAGTACCACGAGTAGATGATATTTCCAGAGGAAGCCATAGCACCTCAATATGTCTTGTCAGGATGGCCGAGTGGTCTAAGGCGCCAGACTCAAGAGCTGTTTCTTCACATTGTGTGGGTGTTCTGGTCTCCAAATGGAGGCGTGGGTTCAAATCCCACTTCTGACAATCTGTTTACACATTTAGCTTGAACTACAATCACCACTCCCGCTGTGTTTTCATGCTACCATGTCACCGACAAAAAAACATGAAAAAAAATCCAAAAACTTTGCACATCCTACATAAAGATCAAATTCTTGAGGAAAATCTGCTAGACCATGCTGTTAAATCTGTCATTTAAAGTGCAACTTTAGTCAGAAAAGTAAGTCCTGCTACATCTCTTCCGGTTGTCCCATTTTGCATATATACTCATGTAAAACATTAAAAAATATGCTTCTATACACTTTGAAATCCAGTAATACGCTGTTTCAACCTGCTCTGCACATACTCAGTTGCTCTCCCATTTTAGGCATATTTAAGTTATGACACCAGCCATTTGATGATTTGATAGTTTGGTTGAGAACACAAGCAAATGGGACAGTTATCAATCCCGGGATTCAAGGCATGTAACTGTGTTTTGAAACCCTTAAATCAATTGGTTTACTTCCACTTTATGATTTACTTCTGTTTGGAGGCTCTGGGCTTCAGCAAATTGGAAGCCTCCAGCAAGAAGCACGTTGTTATGGCTAAAGCAAGAATTTACGAGTGAAGGTCACAGGAAGGAACTGGAAAGCAGCATAGAAAACGACCACGAAGGGACTCGAACCCTCAATCTTCTGATCCGAAGTCAGACGCCTTATCCATTAGGCCACGCGGTCTGCCACAAGGACATGATTCTGGTTTGTGGCGCCCGGATCAACCAAACACTCGAAGATCACCTGGGACATCTTCTACATTTTTTGCTCAAGGAGATTTGGTAGAAAGGATCTGAAATGTATGACTTGGTGCAAGGTCATGCTTTAAGAAGTGCATTTGCAAAAGGGCCTAGGTTCAGAGTGTTCATACAGCTCCTTGACAATGGTAATAGATCAATAGAGTACCACGAGTAGATGATATTTCCAGAGGAAGCCATAGCACCTCAATATATCTTGTCAGGATGGCCGAGTGGTCTAAGGCGCCAGACTCAAGAGCTGTTTCTTCACATTGTGTGGGTGTTCTGGTCTCCAAATGGAGGTGTGGGTTCAAATCCCACTTCTGACAATCTGTTTACACATTTAGCTTGAACTACAATCACCACTCCCGCTGTGTTTTCATGCTACCATGTCACCGACAAAAAAAACATGAAAAAAAATCCAAAAACTTTGCACATCCTACATAAAGATCAAATTCTTGAGGAAAATCTGCTAGACCATGCTGTTAAATCTGTCATTTAAAGTGACACTTTAGTCAGAAAAGTAAGTCCTGCTACATCTCTTCCGGTTGTCCCATTTTGCATATATACTCATGTAAAACATTTAAAAATATGGTTCTATACACTTTGAAATCCAGTAATACGCTGTTTCAACCTGCTCTGCACATACTCAGTTGCTCTCCCATTTTAGGCATATTTAAGTTATGACACCAGCCATTTGATGATTTGATAGTTTGGTTGAGAACACAAGCAAATGGGACAGTTATCAATCCCGGGATTCCAGGCATGTAACTGTGTTTTGAAACCCTTAAATCAATTGGTTTACTTCCACTTTATGATTTACTTCTGTTTGGAGGCTCTGGGCTTCAGCAAATTGGAAGCCTCCAGCAAGAAGCACGTTGTTATGGCTAAAGCAAGAATTTACGAGTGAAGGTCACAGGAAGGAACTGGAAAGCAGCATAGAAAACGACCACGAAGGGACTCGAACCCTCAATCTTCTGATCCGAAGTCAGACGCCTTATCCATTAGGCCACGCGGTCTGCCACAAGGACATGATTCTGGTTTGTGGCGCCCGGATCAACCAAACACTCGAAGATCACCTGGGACATCTTCTACTTTTTTTGCTCAAGGAGATTTGGTAGAAAGGATCTGAAATGTATGACTTGGTGCAAGGTCATGCTTTAAGAAGTGCATTTGCAAAAGGGCCTAGGTTCAGAGTGTTCATACAGCTCCTTGACAATGGTAATAGATCAATAGAGTACCACGAGTAGATGATATTTCCAGAGGAAGCCATAGCACCTCAATATATCTTGTCAGGATGGCCGAGTGGTCTAAGGCGCCAGACTCAAGAGCTGTTTCTTCACATTGTGTGGGTGTTCTGGTCTCCAAATGGAGGCGTGGGTTCAAATCCCACTTCTGACAATCTGTTTACACATTTAGCTTGAACTACAATCACCACTCCCGCTGTGTTTTCATGCTACCATGTCACCGACAAAAAAACATGAAAAAAAATCCAAAAACTTTGCACATCCTACATAAAGATCAAATTCTTGAGGAAAATCTGCTAGACCATGCTGTTAAATCTGTCATTTAAAGTGCAACTTTAGTCAGAAAAGTAAGTCCTGCTACATCTCTTCCAGTTGTCCCATTTTGCATATATACTCATGTAAAACATTAAAAAATATGCTTCTATACACTTTGAAATCCAGTAATACGCTGTTTCAACCTGCTCTGCACATACTCAGTTGCTCTCCCATTTTAGGCATATTTAAGTTATGACACCAGCCATTTGATGATTTGATAGTTTGGTTGAGAACACAAGCAAATGGGACAGTTATCAATCCCGGGATTCAAGGCATGTAACTGTGTTTTGAAACCCTTAAATCAATTGGTTTACTTCCACTTTATGATTTACTTCTGTTTGGAGGCTCTGGGCTTCAGCAAATTGGAAGCCTCCAGCAAGAAGCACGTTGTTATGGCTAAAGCAAGAATTTACGAGTGAAGGTCACAGGAAGGAACTGGAAAGCAGCATAGAAAACGACCACGAAGGGACTCGAACCCTCAATCTTCTGATCTGAAGTCAGACGCCTTATCCATTAGGCCACGCGGTCTGCCACAAGGACATGATTCTGGTTTGTGGCGCCCGGATCAACCAAACACTCGAAGATCACCTGGGACATCTTCTACATTTTTTGCTCAAGGAGATTTGGTAGAAAGGATCTGAAATGTATGACTTGGTGCAAGGTCATGCTTTAAGAAGTGCATTTGCAAAAGGGCCTAGGTTCAGAGTGTTCATACAGCTCCTTGACAATGGTAATAGATCAATAGAGTACCACGAGTAGATGATATTTCCAGAGGAAGCCATAGCACCTCAATATGTCTTGTCAGGATGGCCGAGTGGTCTAAGGCGCCAGACTCAAGAGCTGTTTCTTCACATTGTGTGGGTGTTCTGGTCTCCAAATGGAGGCGTGGGTTCAAATCCCACTTCTGACAATCTGTTTACACATTTAGCTTGAACTACAATCACCACTCCCGCTGTGTTTTCATGCTACCATGTCACCGACAAAAAAACATGAAAAAAAATCCAAAAACTTTGCACATCCTACATAAAGATCAAATTCTTGAGGAAAATCTGCTAGATCATGCTGTTAAATCTGTCATTTAAAGTGCAACTTTAGTCAGAAAAGTAAGTCCTGCTACATCTCTTCCGGTTGTCCCATTTTGCATATATACTCATGTAAAACATTAAAAAATATGCTTCTATACACTTTGAAATCCAGTAATACGCTGTTTCAACCTGCTCTGCACATACTCAGTTGCTCTCCCATTTTAGGCATATTTAAGTTATGACACCAGCCATTTGATGATTTGATAGTTTGGTTGAGAACACAAGCAAATGGGACAGTTATCAATCCCGGGATTCAAGGCATGTAACTGTGTTTTGAAACCCTTAAATCAATTGGTTTACTTCCACTTTATGATTTACTTCTGTTTGGAGGCTCTGGGCTTCAGCAAATTGGAAGCCTCCAGCAAGAAGCACGTTGTTATGGCTAAAGCAAGAATTTACGAGTGAAGGTCACAGGAAGGAACTGGAAAGCAGCATAGAAAACGACCACGAAGGGACTCGAACCCTCAATCTTCTGATCCGAAGTCAGACGCCTTATCCATTAGGCCACGCGGTCTGCCACAAGGACATGATTCTGGTTTGTGGCGCCCGGATCAACCAAACACTCGAAGATCACCTGGGACATCTTCTACATTTTTTGCTCAAGGAGATTTGGTAGAAAGGATCTGAAATGTATGACTTGGTGCAAGGTCATGCTTTAAGAAGTGCATTTGCAAAAGGGCCTAGGTTCAGAGTGTTCATACAGCTCCTTGACAATGGTAATAGATCAATAGAGTACCACGAGTAGATGATATTTCCAGAGGAAGCCATAGCACCTCAATATATCTTGTCAGGATGGCCGAGTGGTCTAAGGCGCCAGACTCAAGAGCTGTTTCTTCACATTGTGTGGGTGTTCTGGTCTCCAAATGGAGGCGTGGGTTCAAATCCCACTTCTGACAATCTGTTTACACATTTAGCTTGAACTACAATCACCACTCCCGCTGTGTTTTCATGCTACCATGTCACCGACAAAAAAAACATGAAAAAAAATCCAAAAACTTTGCACATCCTACATAAAGATCAAATTCTTGAGGAAAATCTGCTAGACCATGCTGTTAAATCTGTCATTTAAAGTGACACTTTAGTCAGAAAAGTAAGTCCTGCTACATCTCTTCCGGTTGTCCCATTTTGCATATATACTCATGTAAAACATTTAAAAATATGGTTCTATACACTTTGAAATCCAGTAATACGCTGTTTCAACCTGCTCTGCACATACTCAGTTGCTCTCCCATTTTAGGCATATTTAAGTTATGACACCAGCCATTTGATGATTTGATAGTTTGGTTGAGAACACAAGCAAATGGGACAGTTATCAATCCCGGGATTCCAGGCATGTAACTGTGTTTTGAAACCCTTAAATCAATTGGTTTACTTCCACTTTATGATTTACTTCTGTTTGGAGGCTCTGGGCTTCAGCAAATTGGAAGCCTCCAGCAAGAAGCACGTTGTTATGGCTAAAGCAAGAATTTACGAGTGAAGGTCACAGGAAGGAACTGGAAAGCAGCATAGAAAACGACCACGAAGGGACTCGAACCCTCAATCTTCTGATCCGAAGTCAGACGCCTTATCCATTAGGCCACGCGGTCTGCCACAAGGACATGATTCTGGTTTGTGGCGCCCGGATCAACCAAACACTCGAAGATCACCTGGGACATCTTCTACTTTTTTTGCTCAAGGAGATTTGGTAGAAAGGATCTGAAATGTATGACTTGGTGCAAGGTCATGCTTTAAGAAGTGCATTTGCAAAAGGGCCTAGGTTCAGAGTGTTCATACAGCTCCTTGACAATGGTAATAGATCAATAGAGTACCACGAGTAGATGATATTTCCAGAGGAAGCCATAGCACCTCAATATATCTTGTCAGGATGGCCGAGTGGTCTAAGGCGCCAGACTCAAGAGCTGTTTCTTCACATTGTGTGGGTGTTCTGGTCTCCAAATGGAGGCGTGGGTTCAAATCCCACTTCTGACAATCTGTTTACACATTTAGCTTGAACTACAATCACCACTCCCGCTGTGTTTTCATGCTACCATGTCACCGACAAAAAAACATGAAAAAAAATCCAAAAACTTTGCACATCCTACATAAAGATCAAATTCTTGAGGAAAATCTGCTAGACCATGCTGTTAAATCTGTCATTTAAAGTGCAACTTTAGTCAGAAAAGTAAGTCCTGCTACATCTCTTCCGGTTGTCCCATTTTGCATATATACTCATGTAAAACATTAAAAAATATGCTTCTATACACTTTGAAATC
The DNA here is from genome assembly GCF_037356315.1 of Lithobates pipiens. Taxonomy (NCBI): domain Eukaryota; kingdom Metazoa; phylum Chordata; class Amphibia; order Anura; family Ranidae; genus Lithobates; species Lithobates pipiens. Next base: position 62,099,133 of record NW_027507685.1, on the reverse strand, counting down.
CAGTAATACGCTGTTTCAACCTGCTCTGCACATACTCAGTTGCTCTCCCATTTTAGGCATATTTAAGTTATGACACCAGCCATTTGATGATTTGATAGTTTGGTTGAGAACACAAGCAAATGGGACAGTTATCAATCCCGGGATTCCAGGCATGTAACTGTGTTTTGAAACCCTTAAATCAATTGGTTTACTTCCACTTTATGATTTACTTCTGTTTGGAGGCTCTGGGCTTCAGCAAATTGGAAGCCTCCAGCAAGAAGCACGTTGTTATGGCTAAAGCAAGAATTTACGAGTGAAGGTCACAGGAAGGAACTGGAAAGCAGCATAGAAAACGACCACGAAGGGACTCGAAGCCTCAATCTTCTGATCCGAAGTCAGACGCCTTATCCATTAGGCCACGCGGTCTGCCACAAGGACATGATTCTGGTTTGTGGCGCCCGGATCAACCAAACACTCGAAGATCACCTGGGACATCTTCTACTTTTTTTGCTCAAGGAGATTTGGTAGAAAGGATCTGAAATGTATGACTTGGTGCAAGGTCATGCTTTAAGAAGTGCATTTGCAAAAGGGCCTAGGTTCAGAGTGTTCATACAGCTCCTTGACAATGGTAATAGATCAATAGAGTACCACGAGTAGATGATATTTCCAGAGGAAGCCATAGCACCTCAATATATCTTGTCAGGATGGCCGAGTGGTCTAAGGCGCCAGACTCAAGAGCTGTTTCTTCACATTGTGTGGGTGTTCTGGTCTCCAAATGGAGGCGTGGGTTCAAATCCCACTTCTGACAATCTGTTTACACATTTAGCTTGAACTACAATCACCACTCCCGCTGTGTTTTCATGCTACCATGTCACCGACAAAAAAACATGAAAAAAAATCCAAAAACTTTGCACATCCTACATAAAGATCAAATTCTTGAGGAAAATCTGCTAGACCATGCTGTTAAATCTGTCATTTAAAGTGCAACTTTAGTCAGAAAAGTAAGTCCTGCTACATCTCTTCCGGTTGTCCCATTTTGCATATATACTCATGTAAAACATTAAAAAATATGGTTCTATACACTTTGAAATCCAGTAATACGCTGTTTCAACCTGCTCTGCACATACTCAGTTGCTCTCCCATTTTAGGCATATTTAAGTTATGACACCAGCCATTTGATGATTTGATAGTTTGGTTGAGAACACAAGCAAATGGGACAGTTATCAATCCCGGGATTCCAGGCATGTAACTGTGTTTTGAAACCCTTAAATCAATTGGTTTACTTCCACTTTATGATTTACTTCTGTTTGGAGGCTCTGGGCTTCAGCAAATTGGAAGCCTCCAGCAAGAAGCACGTTGTTATGGCTAAAGCAAGAATTTACGAGTGAAGGTCACAGGAAGGCACTGGAAAGCAGCATAGAAAACGACCACGAAGGGACTCGAAGCCTCAATCTTCTGATCCGAAGTCAGACGCCTTATCCATTAGGCCACGCGGTCTGCCACAAGGACATGATTCTGGTTTGTGGCGCCCGGATCAACCAAACACTCGAAGATCACCTGGGACATCTTCTACTTTTTTTGCTCAAGGAGATTTGGTAGAAAGGATCTGAAATGTATGACTTGGTGCAAGGTCATGCTTTAAGAAGTGCATTTGCAAAAGGGCCTAGGTTCAGAGTGTTCATACAGCTCCTTGACAATGGTAATAGATCAATAGAGTACCACGAGTAGATGATATTTCCAGAGGAATCCATAGCACCTCAATATATCTTGTCAGGATGGCCGAGTGGTCTAAGGCGCCAGACTCAAGAGCTGTTTCTTCACATTGTGTGGGTGTTCTGGTCTCCAAATGGAGGCGTGGGTTCAAATCCCACTTCTGACAATCTGTTTACACATTTAGCTTGAACTACAATCACCACTCCCGCTGTGTTTTCATGCTACCATGTCACCGACAAAAAAACATGAAAAAAAATCCAAAAACTTTGCACATCCTACATAAAGATCAAATTCTTGAGGAAAATCTGCTAGACCATGCTGTTAAATCTGTCATTTAAAGTGCAACTTTAGTCAGAAAAGTAAGTCCTGCTACATCTCTTCCGGTTGTCCCATTTTGCATATATACTCATGTAAAACATTAAAAAATATGCTTCTATACACTTTGAAATCCAGTAATACGCTGTTTCAAGCTGCTCTGCACATACTCAGTTGCTCTCCCATTTTAGGCATATTTAAGTTATGACACCAGCCATTTGATGATTTGATAGTTTGGTTGAGAACACAAGCAAATGGGACAGTTATCAATCCCGGGATTCCAGGCATGTAACTGTGTTTTGAAACCCTTAAATCAATTGGTTTACTTCCACTTTATGATTTACTTCTGTTTGGAGGCTCTGGGCTTCAGCAAATTGGAAGCCTCCAGCAAGAAGCACGTTGTTATGGCTAAAGCAAGAATTTACGAGTGAAGGTCACAGGAAGGAACTGGAAAGCAGCATAGAAAACGACCACGAAGGGACTCGAACCCTCAATCTTCTGATCCGAAGTCAGACGCCTTATCCATTAGGCCACGCGGTCTGCCACAAGGACATGATTCTGGTTTGTGGCGCCCGGATCAACCAAACACTCGAAGATCACCTGGGACATCTTCTACTTTTTTTGCTCAAGGAGATTTGGTAGAAAGGATCTGAAATGTATGACTTGGTGCAAGGTCATGCTTTAAGAAGTGCATTTGCAAAAGGGCCTAGGTTCAGAGTGTTCATACAGCTCCTTGACAATGGTAATAGATCAATAGAGTACCACGAGTAGATGATATTTCCAGAGGAAGCCATAGCACCTCAATATATCTTGTCAGGATGGCCGAGTGGTCTAAGGCGCCAGACTCAAGAGCTGTTTCTTCACATTGTGTGGGTGTTCTGGTCTCCAAATGTAGGCGTGGGTTCAAATCCCACTTCTGACAATCTGTTTACACATTTAGCTTGAACTACAATCACCACTCCCGCTGTGTTTTCATGCTACCATGTCACCGACAAAAAAACATGAAAAAAAATCCAAAAACTTTGCACATCCTACATAAAGATCAAATTCTTGAGGAAAATCTGCTAGACCATGCTGTTAAATCTGTCATTTAAAGTGCAACTTTAGTCAGAAAAGTAAGTCCTGCTACATCTCTTCCGGTTGTCCCATTTTGCATATATACTCATGTAAAACATTAAAAAATATGCTTCTATACACTTTGAAATCCAGTAATACGCTGTTTCAACCTGCTCTGCACATACTCAGTTGCTCTCCCATTTTAGGCATATTTAAGTTATGACACCAGCCATTTGATGATTTGATAGTTTGGTTGAGAACACAAGCAAATGGGACAGTTATCAATCCCGGGATTCAAGGCATGTAACTGTGTTTTGAAACCCTTAAATCAATTGGTTTACTTCCACTTTATGATTTACTTCTGTTTGGAGGCTCTGGGCTTCAGCAAATTGGAAGCCTCCAGCAAGAAGCACGTTGTTATGGCTAAAGCAAGAATTTACGAGTGAAGGTCACAGGAAGGAACTGGAAAGCAGCATAGAAAACGACCACGAAGGGACTCGAACCCTCAATCTTCTGATCCGAAGTCAGAGACCTTATCCATTAGGCCACGCGGTCTGCCACAAGGACATGATTCTGGTTTGTGGCGCCCGGATCAACCAAACACTCGAAGATCACCTGGGACATCTTCTACTTTTTTTGCTCAAGGAGATTTGGTAGAAAGGATCTGAAATGTATGACTTGGTGCAAGGTCATGCTTTAAGAAGTGCATTTGCAAAAGAGCCTAGGTTCAGAGTGTTCATACAGCTCCTTGACAATGGTAATAGATCAATAGAGTACCACGAGTAGATGATATTTCCAGAGGAAGCCATAGCACCTCAATATATCTTGTCAGGATGGCCGAGTGGTCTAAGGCGCCAGACTCAAGAGCTGTTTCTTCACATTGTGTGGGTGTTCTGGTCTCCAAATGGAGGCGTGGGTTCAAATCCCACTTCTGACAATCTGTTTACACATTTAGCTTGAACTACAATCACCACTCCCGCTGTGTTTTCATGCTACCATGTCACCGACAAAAAAACATGAAAAAAAATCCAAAAACTTTGCACATCCTACATAAAGATCAAATTCTTGAGGAAAATCTGCTAGACCATGCTGTTAAATCTGTCATTTAAAGTGCAACTTTAGTCAGAAAAGTAAGTCCTGCTACATCTGTTCCGGTTGTCCCATTTTGCATATATACTCATGTAAAACATTTAAAAATATGGTTCTATACACTTTGAAATCCAGTAATACGCTGTTTCAACCTGCTCTGCACATACTCAGTTGCTCTCCCATTTTAGGCATATTTAAGTTATGACACCAGCCATTTGATGATTTGATAGTTTGGTTGAGAACACAAGCAAATGGGACAGTTATCAATCCCGGGATTCCAGGCATGTAACTGTGTTTTGAAACCCTTAAATCAATTGGTTTACTTCCACTTTATGATTTACTTCTGTTTGGAGGCTCTGGGCTTCAGCAAATTGGAAGCCTCCAGCAAGAAGCACGTTGTTATGGCTAAAGCAAGAATTTACGAGTGAAGGTCACAGGAAGGAACTGGAAAGCAGCATAGAAAACGACCACGAAGGGACTCGAACCCTCAATCTTCTGATCCGAAGTCAGACGCCTTATCCATTAGGCCACGCGGTCTGCCACAAGCACATGATTCTGGTTTGTGGCGCCCGGATCAACCAAACAGTCGAAGATCACCTGGGACATCTTCTACTTTTTTTGCTCAAGGAGATTTGGTAGAAAGGATCTGAAATGTATGACTTGGTGCAAGGTCATGCTTTAAGAAGTGCATTTGCAAAAGGGCCTAGGTTCAGAGTGTTCATACAGCTCCTTGACAATGGTAATAGATCAATAGAGTACCACGAGTAGATGATATTTCCAGAGGAAGCCATAGCACCTCAATATATCTTGTCAGGATGGCCGAGTGGTCTAAGGCGCCAGACTCAAGAGCTGTTTCTTCACATTGTGTGGGTGTTCTGGTCTCCAAATGGAGGCGTGGGTTCAAATCCCACTTCTGACAATCTGTTTACACATTTAGCTTGAACTACAATCACCACTCCCGCTGTGTTTTCATGCTACCATGTCACCGACAAAAAAACATGAAAAAAAATCCAAAAACTTTGCACATCCTACATAAAGATCAAATTCTTGAGGAAAATCTGCTAGACCATGCTGTTAAATCTGTCATTTAAAGTGCAACTTTAGTCAGAAAAGTAAGTCCTGCTACATCTCTTCCGGTTGTCCCATTTTGCATATATACTCATGTAAAACATTAAAAAATATGCTTCTATACACTTTGAAATCCAGTAATACGCTGTTTCAAGCTGCTCTGCACATACTCAGTTGCTCTCCCATTTTAGGCATATTTAAGTTATGACACCAGCCATTTGATGATTTGATAGTTTGGTTGAGAACACAAGCAAATGGGACAGTTATCAATCCCGGGATTCCAGGCATGTAACTGTGTTTTGAAACCCTTAAATCAATTGGTTTACTTCCACTTTATGATTTACTTCTGTTTGGAGGCTCTGGGCTTCAGCAAATTGGAAGCCTCCAGCAAGAAGCACGTTGTTATGGCTAAAGCAAGAATTTACGAGTGAAGGTCACAGGAAGGAACTGGAAAGCAGCATAGAAAACGACCACGAAGGGACTCGAACCCTCAATCTTCTGATCCGAAGTCAGACGCCTTATCCATTAGGCCACGCGGTCTGCCACAAGGACATGATTCTGGTTTGTGGCGCCCGGATCAACCAAACACTCGAAGATCACCTGGGACATCTTCTACTTTTTTTGCTCAAGGAGATTTGGTAGAAAGGATCTGAAATGTATGACTTGGTGCAAGGTCATGCTTTAAGAAGTGCATTTGCAAAAGGGCCTAGGTTCAGAGTGTTCATACAGCTCCTTGACAATGGTAATAGATCAATAGAGTACCACGAGTAGATGATATTTCCAGAGGAAGCCATAGCACCTCAATATATCTTGTCAGGATGGCCGAGTGGTCTAAGGCGCCAGACTCAAGAGCTGTTTCTTCACATTGTGTGGGTGTTCTGGTCTCCAAATGGAGGCGTGGGTTCAAATCCCACTTCTGACAATCTGTTTACACATTTAGCTTGAACTACAATCACCACTCCCGCTGTGTTTTCATGCTACCATGTCACCGACAAAAAAACATGAAAAAAAATCCAAAAACTTTGCACATCCTACATAAAGATCAAATTCTTGAGGAAAATCTGCTAGACCATGCTGTTAAATCTGTCATTTAAAGTGCAACTTTAGTCAGAAAAGTAAGTCCTGCTACATCTCTTCCGGTTGTCCCATTTTGCATATATACTCATGTAAAACATTAAAAAATATGCTTCTATACACTTTGAAATCCAGTAATACGCTGTTTCAACCTGCTCTGCACATACTCAGTTGCTCTCCCATTTTAGGCATATTTAAGTTATGACACCAGCCATTTGATGATTTGATAGTTTGGTTGAGAACACAAGCAAATGGGACAGTTATCAATCCCGGGATTCAAGGCATGTAACTGTGTTTTGAAACCCTTAAATCAATTGGTTTACTTCCACTTTATGATTTACTTCTGTTTGGAGGCTCTGGGCTTCAGCAAATTGGAAGCCTCCAGCAAGAAGCACGTTGTTATGGCTAAAGCAAGAATTTACGAGTGAAGGTCACAGGAAGGAACTGGAAAGCAGCATAGAAAACGACCACGAAGGGACTCGAACCCTCAATCTTCTGATCCGAAGTCAGACACCTTATCCATTAGGCCACGCGGTCTGCCACAAGGACATGATTCTGGTTTGTGGCGCCCGGATCAACCAAACACTCGAAGATCACCTGGGACATCTTCTACTTTTTTTGCTCAAGGAGATTTGGTAGAAAGGATCTGAAATGTATGACTTGGTGCAAGGTCATGCTTTAAGAAGTGCATTTGCAAAAGGGCCTAGGTTCAGAGTGTTCATACAGCTCCTTGACAATGGTAATAGATCAATAGAGTACCACGAGTAGATGATATTTCCAGAGGAAGCCATAGCACCTCAATATATCTTGTCAGGATGGCCGAGTGGTCTAAGGCGCCAGACTCAAGAGCTGTTTCTTCACATTGTGTGGGTGTTCTGGTCTCCAAATGGAGGCGTGGGTTCAAATCCCACTTCTGACAATCTGTTTACACATTTAGCTTGAACTACAATCACCACTCCCGCTGTGTTTTCATGCTACCATGTCACCGACAAAAAAACATGAAAAAAAATCCAAAAACTTTGCACATCCTACATAAAGATCAAATTCTTGAGGAAAATCTGCTAGACCATGCTGTTAAATCTGTCATTTAAAGTGCAACTTTAGTCAGAAAAGTAAGTCCTGCTACATCTCTTCCGGTTGTCCCATTTTGCATATATACTCATGTAAAACATTAAAAAATATGCTTCTATACACTTTGAAATCCAGTAATACGCTGTTTCAACCTGCTCTGCACATACTCAGTTGCTCTCCCATTTTAGGCATATTTAAGTTATGACACCAGCCATTTGATGATTTGATAGTTTGGTTGAGAACACAAGCAAATGGGACAGTTATCAATCCCGGGATTCCAGGCATGTAACTGTGTTTTGAAACCCTTAAATCAATTGGTTTACTTCCACTTTATGATTTACTTCTGTTTGGAGGCTCTGGGCTTCAGCAAATTGGAAGCCTCCAGCAAGAAGCACGTTGTTATGGCTAAAGCAAGAATTTACGAGTGAAGGTCACAGGAAGGAACTGGAAAGCAGCATAGAAAACGACCACGAAGGGACTCGAACCCTCAATCTTCTGATCCGAAGTCAGACGCCTTATCCATTAGGCCACGCGGTCTGCCACAATGACATGATTCTGGTTTGTGGCGCCCGGATCAACCAAACACTCGAAGATCACCTGGGACATCTTCTACTTTTTTTGCTCAAGGAGATTTGGTAGAAAGGATCTGAAATGTATGACTTGGTGCAAGGTCATGCTTTAAGAAGTGCATTTGCAAAAGGGCCTAGGTTCAGAGTGTTCATACAGCTCCTTGACAATGGTAATAGATCAATAGAGTACCACGAGTAGATGATATTTCCAGAGGAAGCCATAGCACCTCAATATATCTTGTCAGGATGGCCGAGTGGTCTAAGGCGCCAGACTCAAGAGCTGTTTCTTCACATTGTGTGGGTGTTCTGGTCTCCAAATGGAGGCGTGGGTTCAAATCCCACTTCTGACAATCTGTTTACACATTTAGCTTGAACTACAATCACCACTCCCGCTGTGTTTTCATGCTACCATGTCACCGACAAAAAAACATGAAAAAAAATCCAAAAACTTTGCACATCCTACATAAAGATCAAATTCTTGAGGAAAATCTGCTAGACCATGCTGTTAAATCTGTCATTTAAAGTGCAACTTTAGTCAGAAAAGTAAGTCCTGCTACATCTCTTCCGGTTGTCCCATTTTGCATATATACTCATGTAAAACATTAAAAAATATGCTTCTATACACTTTGAAATCCAGTAATACGCTGTTTCAACCTGCTCTGCACATACTCAGTTGCTCTCCCATTTTAGGCATATTTAAGTTATGACACCAGCCATTTGATGATTTGATAGTTTGGTTGAGAACACAAGCAAATGGGACAGTTATCAATCCCGGGATTCAAGGCATGTAACTGTGTTTTGAAACCCTTAAATCAATTGGTTTACTTCCACTTTATGATTTACTTCTGTTTGGAGGCTCTGGGCTTCAGCAAATTGGAAGCCTCCAGCAAGAAGCACGTTGTTATGGCTAAAGCAAGAATTTACGAGTGAAGGTCACAGGAAGGAACTGGAAAGCAGCATAGAAAACGACCACGAAGGGACTCGAACCCTCAATCTTCTGATCCGAAGTCAGACGCCTTATCCATTAGGCCACGCGGTCTGCCACAAGGACATGATTCTGGTTTGTGGCGCCCGGATCAACCAAACAGTCGAAGATCACCTGGGACATCTTCTACTTTTTTTGCTCAAGGAGATTTGGTAGAAAGGATCTGAAATGTATGACTTGGTGCAAGGTCATGCTTTAAGAAGTGCATTTGCAAAAGGGCCTAGGTTCAGAGTGTTCATACAGCTCCTTGACAATGGTAATAGATCAATAGAGTACCACGAGTAGATGATATTTCCAGAGGAAGCCATAGCACCTCAATATATCTTGTCAGGATGGCCGAGTGGTCTAAGGCGCCAGACTCAAGAGCTGTTTCTTCACATTGTGTGGGTGTTCTGGTCTCCAAATGGAGGCATGGGTTCAAATCCCACTTCTGACAATCTGTTTACACATTTAGCTTGAACTACAATCACCACTCCCGCTGTGTTTTCATGCTACCATGTCACCGACAAAAAAACATGAAAAAAAATCCAAAAACTTTGCACATCCTACATAAAGATCAAATTCTTGAGGAAAATCTGCTAGACCATGCTGTTAAATCTGTCATTTAAAGTGCAACTTTAGTCAGAAAAGTAAGTCCTGCTACATCTCTTCCGGTTGTCCCATTTTGCATATATACTCATGTAAAACATTAAAAAATATGCTTCTATACACTTTGAAATCCAGTAATACGCTGTTTCAACCTGCTCTGCACATACTCAGTTGCTCTCCCATTTTAGGCATATTTAAGTTATGACACCAGCCATTTGATGATTTGATAGTTTGGTTGAGAACACAAGCAAATGGGACAGTTATCAATCCCGGGATTCAAGGCATGTAACTGTGTTTTGAAACCCTTAAATCAATTGGTTTACTTCCACTTTATGATTTACTTCTGTTTGGAGGCTCTGGGCTTCAGCAAATTGGAAGCCTCCAGCAAGAAGCACGTTGTTATGGCTAAAGCAAGAATTTACGAGTGAAGGTCACAGGAAGGAACTGGAAAGCAGCATAGAAAACGACCACGAAGGGACTCGAACCCTCAATCTTCTGATCCGAAGTCAGACGCCTTATCCATTAGGCCACACGGTCTGCCACAAGGACATGATTCTGGTTTGTGGCGCCCGGATCAACCAAACAGTCGAAGATCACCTGGGACATCTTCTACTTTTTTTGCTCAAGGAGATTTGGTAGAAAGGATCTGAAATGTATGACTTGGTGCAAGGTCATGCTTTAAGAAGTGCATTTGCAAAAGGGCCTAGGTTCAGAGTGTTCATACAGCTCCTTGACAATGGTAATAGATCAATAGAGTACCACGAGTAGATGATATTTCCAGAGGAAGCCATAGCACCTCAATATATCTTGTCAGGATGGCCGAGTGGTCTAAGGCGCCAGACTCAAGAGCTGTTTCTTCACATTGTGTGGGTGTTCTGGTCTCCAAATAGAGGCATGGGTTCAAATCCCACTTCTGACAATCTGTTTACACATTTAGCTTGAACTACAATCACCACTCCCGCTGTGTTTTCATGCTACCATGTCACCGACAAAAAAACATGAAAAAAAATCCAAAAACTTTGCACATCCTACATAAAGATCAAATTCTTGAGGAAAATCTGCTAGACCATGCTGTTAAATCTGTCATTTAAAGTGCAACTTTAGTCAGAAAAGTAAGTCCTGCTACATCTCTTCCGGTTGTCCCATTTTGCATATATACTCATGTAAAACATTAAAAAATATGCTTCTATACACTTTGAAATCCAGTAATACGCTGTTTCAACCTGCTCTGCACATACTCAGTTGGTCTCCCATTTTAGGCATATTTAAGTTATGACACCAGCCATTTGATGATTTGATAGTTTGGTTGAGAACACAAGCAAATGGGACAGTTATCAATCCTGGGATTCAAGGCATGTAACTGTGTTTTGAAACCCTTAAATCAATTGGTTTACTTCCACTTTATGATTTACTTCTGTTTGGAGGCTCTGGGCTTCAGCAAATTGGAAGCCTCCAGCAAGAAGCACGTTGTTATGGCTAAAGCAAGAATTTACGAGTGAAGGTCACAGGAAGGAACTGGAAAGCAGCATAGAAAACGACCACGAAGGGACTCGAACCCTCAATCTTCTGATCAGAAGTCAGACGCCTTATCCATTAGGCCACGCGGTCTGCCACAAGGACATGATTCTGGTTTGTGGCGCCCGGATCAACCAAACACTCGAAGATCACCTGGGACATCTTCTACTTTTTTTGCTCAAGGAGATTTGGTAGAAAGGATCTGAAATGTATGACTTGGTGCAAGGTCATGCTTTAAGAAGTGCATTTGCAAAAGGGCCTAGGTTCAGAGTGTTCATACAGCTCCTTGACAATGGTAATAGATCAATAGAGTACCACGAGTAGATGATATTTCCAGAGGAAGCCATAGCACCTCAATATATCTTGTCAGGATGGCCGAGTGGTCTAAGGCGCCAGACTCAAGAGCTGTTTCTTCACATTGTGTGGGTGTTCTGGTCTCCAAATGGAGGCGTGGGTTCAAATCCCACTTCTGACAATCTGTTTACACATTTAGCTTGAACTACAATCACCACTCCCGCTGTGTTTTCATGCTACCATGTCACCGACAAAAAAACATGAAAAAAAATCCAAAAACTTTGCACATCCTACATAAAGATCAAATTCTTGAGGAAAATCTGCTAGACCATGCTGTTAAATCTGTCATTTAAAGTGCAACTTTAGTCAGAAAAGTAAGTCCTGCTACATCTCTTCCGGTTGTCCCATTTTGCATATATACTCATGTAAAACATTAAAAAATATGCTTCTATACACTTTGAAATCCAGTAATACGCTGTTTCAACCTGCTCTGCACATACTCAGTTGCTCTCCCATTTTAGGCATATTTAAGTTATGACACCAGCCATTTGATGATTTGATAGTTTGGTTGAGAACACAAGCAAATGGGACAGTTATCAATCCTGGGATTCAAGGCATGTAACTGTGTTTTGAAACCCTTAAATCAATTGGTTTACTTCCACTTTATGATTTACTTCTGTTTGGAGGCTCTGGGCTTCAGCAAATTGGAAGCCTCCAGCAAGAAGCACGTTGTTATGTCTAAAGCAAGAATTTACGAGTGAAGGTCACAGGAAGGAACTTGAAAGCAGCATAGAAAACGACCACGAAGGGACTCGAACCCTCAATCTTCTGATCCGAAGTCAGACGCCTTATCCATTAGGCCACGCGGTCTGCCACAAGGACCTGATTCTGGTTTGTGGCGCCCGGATCAACCAAACACTCGAAGATCACCTGGGACATCTTCTACATTTTTTGCTCAAGGAGATTTGGTAGAAAGGATCTGAAATGTATGACTTGGTGCAAGGTCATGCTTTAAGAAGTGCATTTGCAAAAGGGCCTAGGTTCAGAGTGTTCATACAGCTCCTTGACAATGGTAATAGATCAATAGAGTACCACGAGTAGATTATATTTCCAGAGGAAGCCATAGCACCTCAATATATCTTGTCAGGATGGCCGAGTGGTCTAAGGCGCCAGACTCAAGAGCTGTTTCTTCACATTGTGTGGGTGTTCTGGTCTCCAAATGAAGGCGTGGGTTCAAATCCCACTTCTGACAATCTGTTTACACATTTAGCTTGAACTACAATCACCACTCCCGCTGTGTTTTCATGCTACCATGTCACCGACAAAAAAACATGAAAAAAAATCCAAAAACTTTGCACATCCTACATAAAGATCAAATTCTTGAGGAAAATCTGCTAGACCATGCTGTTAAATCTGTCATTTAAAGTGCAACTTTAGTCAGAAAAGTAAGTCCTGCTACATCTCTTCCGGTTGTCCCATTTTGCATATATACTCATGTAAAACATTTAAAAATATGGTTCTATACACTTTGAAATCCAGTAATACGCTGTTTCAACCTGCTCTGCACTTACTCAGTTGCTCTCCCATTTTAGGCATATTTAAGTTATGACACCAGCCATTTGATGATTTGATAGTTTGGTTGAGAACACAAGCAAATGGGACAGTTATCAATCCCGGGATTCCAGGCATGTAACTGTGTTTTGAAACCCTTAAATCAATTGGTTTACTTCCACTTTATGATTTACTTCTGTTTGGAGGCTCTGGGCTTCAGCAAATTGGAAGCCTCCAGCAAGAAGCACGTTGTTATGGCTAAAGCAAGAATTTACGAGTGAAGGTCACAGGAAGGAACTGGAAAGCAGCATAGAAAACGACCACGAAGGGACTCGAAGCCTCAATCTTCTGATCCGAAGTCAGACGCCTTATCCATTAGGCCACGCGGTCTGCCACAAGGACATGATTCTGGTTTGTGGCGCCCGGATCAACCAAACACTCGAAGATCACCTGGGACATCTTCTACTTTTTTTGCTCAAGGAGATTTGGTAGAAAGGATCTGAAATGTATGACTTGGTGCAAGGTCATGCTTTAAGAAGTGCATTTGCAAAAGGGCCTAGGTTCAGAGTGTTCATACAGCTCCTTGACAATGGTAATAGATCAATAGAGTACCACGAGTAGATGATATTTCCAGAGGAAGCCATAGCACCTCAATATATCTTGTCAGGATGGCCGAGTGGTCTAAGGCGCCAGACTCAAGAGCTGTTTCTTCACATTGTGTGGGTGTTCTGGTCTCCAAATGGAGGCGTGGGTTCAAATCCCACTTCTGACAATCTGTTTACACATTTAGCTTGAACTACAATCACCACTCCCGCTGTGTTTTCATGCTACCATGTCACCGACAAAAAAACATGAAAAAAAATCCAAAAACTTTGCACATCCTACATAAAGATCAAATTCTTGAGGAAAATCTGCTAGACCATGCTGTTAAATCTGTCATTTAAAGTGCAACTTTAGTCAGAAAAGTAAGTCCTGCTACATCTCTTCCGGTTGTCCCATTTTGCATATATACTCATGTAAAACATTTAAAAATATGGTTCTATACACTTTGAAATCCAGTAATACGCTGTTTCAACCTGCTCTGCACATACTCAGTTGCTCTCCCATTTTAGGCATATTTAAGTTATGACACCAGCCATTTGATGATTTGATAGTTTGGTTGAGAACACAAGCAAATGGGACAGTTATCAATCCCGGGATTCCAGGCATGTAACTGTGTTTTGAAACCCTTAAATCAATTGGTTTACTTCCACTTTATGATTTACTTCTGTTTGGAGGCTCTGGGCTTCAGCAAATTGGAAGCCTCCAGCAAGAAGCACGTTGTTATGGCTAAAGCAAGAATTTACGAGTGAAGGTCACAGGAAGGAACTGGAAAGCAGCATAGAAAACGACCACGAAGGGACTCGAACCCTCAATCTTCTGATCCGAAGTCAGACGCCTTATCCATTAGGCCACGCGGTCTGCCACAATGACATGATTCTGGTTTGTGGCGCCCGGATCAACCAAACACTCGAAGATCACCTGGGACATCTTCTACTTTTTTTGCTCAAGGAGATTTGGTAGAAAGGATCTGAAATGTATGACTTGGTGCAAGGTCATGCTTTAAGAAGTGCATTTGCAAAAGGGCCTAGGTTCAGAGTGTTCATACAGCTCCTTGACAATGGTAATAGATCAATAGAGTACCACGAGTAGATGATATTTCCAGAGGAAGCCATAGCACCTCAATATATCTTGTCAGGATGGCCGAGTGGTCTAAGGCGCCAGACTCAAGAGCTGTTTCTTCACATTGTGTGGGTGTTCTGGTCTCCAAATGGAGGCGTGGGTTCAAATCCCACTTCTGACAATCTGTTTACACATTTAGCTTGAACTACAATCACCACTCCCGCTGTGTTTTCATGCTACCATGTCACCGACAAAAAAACATGAAAAAAAATCCAAAAACTTTGCACATCCTACATAAAGATCAAATTCTTGAGGAAAATCTGCTAGACCATGCTGTTAAATCTGTCATTTAAAGTGCAACTTTAGTCAGAAAAGTAAGTCCTGCTACATCTCTTCCGGTTGTCCCATTTTGCATATATACTCATGTAAAACATTAAAAAATATGCTTCTATACACTTTGAAATCCAGTAATACGCTGTTTCAACCTGCTCTGCACATACTCAGTTGCTCTCCCATTTTAGGCATATTTAAGTTATGACACCAGCCATTTGATGATTTGATAGTTTGGTTGAGAACACAAGCAAATGGGACAGTTATCAATCCCGGGATTCAAGGCATGTAACTGTGTTTTGAAACCCTTAAATCAATTGGTTTACTTCCACTTTATGATTTACTTCTGTTTGGAGGCTCTGGGCTTCAGCAAATTGGAAGCCTCCAGCAAGAAACACGTTGTTATGGCTAAAGCAAGAATTTACAAGTGAAGGTCACAGGAAGGAACTGGAAAGCAGCATAGAAAACGACCACGAAGGGACTCGAACCCTCAATCTTCTGATCCGAAGTCAGACGCCTTATCCATTAGGCCACGCGGTCTGCCACAAGGACATGATTCTGGTTTGTGGCGCCCGGATCAACCAAACAGTCGAAGATCACCTGGGACATCTTCTACTTTTTTTGCTCAAGGAGATTTGGTAGAAAGGATCTGAAATGTATGACTTGGTGCAAGGTCATGCTTTAAGAAGTGCATTTGCAAAAGGGCCTAGGTTCAGAGTGTTCATACAGCTCCTTGACAATGGTAATAGATCAATAGAGTACCACGAGTAGATGATATTTCCAGAGGAAGCCATAGCACCTCAATATATCTTGTCAGGATGGCCGAGTGGTCTAAGGCGCCAGACTCAAGAGCTGTTTCTTCACATTGTGTGGGTGTTCTGGTCTCCAAATAGAGGCGTGGGTTCAAATCCCACTTCTGACAATCTGTTTACACATTTAGCTTGAACTACAATCACCACTCCCGCTGTGTTTTCATGCTACCATGTCACCGACAAAAAAACATGAAAAAAAATCCAAAAACTTTGCACATCCTACATAAAGATCAAATTCTTGAGGAAAATCTGCTAGACCATGCTGTTAAATCTGTCATTTAAAGTGCAACTTTAGTCAGAAAAGTAAGTCCTGCTACATCTCTTCCGGTTGTCCCATTTTGCATATATACTCATGTAAAACATTAAAAAATATGCTTCTATACACTTTGAAATCCAGTAATACGCTGTTTCAAGCTGCTCTGCACATACTCAGTTGCTCTCCCATTTTAGGCATATTTAAGTTATGACACCAGCCATTTGATGATTTGATAGTTTGGTTGAGAACACAAGCAAATGGGACAGTTATCAATCCCGGGATTCCAGGCATGTAACTGTGTTTTGAAACCCTTAAATCAATTGGTTTACTTCCACTTTATGATTTACTTCTGTTTGGAGGCTCTGGGCTTCAGCAAATTGGAAGCCTCCAGCAAGAAGCACGTTGTTATGGCTAAAGCAAGAATTTACGAGTGAAGGTCACAGGAAGGAACTGGAAAGCAGCATAGAAAACGACCACGAAGGGACTCGAACCCTCAATCTTCTGATCCGAAGTCAGACGCCTTATCCATTAGGCCACACGGTCTGCCACAAGGACATGATTCTGGTTTGTGGCGCCCGGATCAACCAAACACTCGAAGATCACCTGGGACATCTTCTACTTTTTTTGCTCAAGGAGATTTGGTAGAAAGGATCTGAAATGTATGACTTGGTGCAAGGTCATGCTTTAAGAAGTGCATTTGCAAAAGGGCCTAGGTTCAGAGTGTTCATACAGCTCCTTGACAATGGTAATAGATCAATAGAGTACCACGAGTAGATGATATTTCCAGAGGAAGCCATAGCACCTCAATATATCTTGTCAGGATGGCCGAGTGGTCTAAGGCGCCAGACTCAAGAGCTGTTTCTTCACATTGTGTGGGTGTTCTGGTCTCCAAATGTAGGCGTGGGTTCAAATCCCACTTCTGACAATCTGTTTACACATTTAGCTTGAACTACAATCACCACTCCCGCTGTGTTTTCATGCTACCATGTCACCGACAAAAAAACATGAAAAAAAATCCAAAAACTTTGCACATCCTACATAAAGATCAAATTCTTGAGGAAAATCTGCTAGACCATGCTGTTAAATCTGTCATTTAAAGTGCAACTTTAGTCAGAAAAGTAAGTCCTGCTACATCTCTTCCGGTTGTCCCATTTTGCATATATACTCATGTAAAACATTAAAAAATATGCTTCTATACACTTTGAAATCCAGTAATACGCTGTTTCAACCTGCTCTGCACATACTCAGTTGCTCTCCCATTTTAGGCATATTTAAGTTATGACACCAGCCATTTGATGATTTGATAGTTTGGTTGAGAACACAAGCAAATGGGACAGTTATCAATCCCGGGATTCCAGGCATGTAACTGTGTTTTGAAACCCTTAAATCAATTGGTTTACTTCCACTTTATGATTTACTTCTGTTTGGAGGCTCTGGGCTTCAGCAAATTGGAAGCCTCCAGCAAGAAGCACGTTGTTATGGCTAAAGCAAGAATTTACGAGTGAAGGTCACAGGAAGGAACTGGAAAGCAGCATAGAAAACGACCACGAAGGGACTCGAACCCTCAATCTTCTGATCCGAAGTCAGACGCCTTATCCATTAGGCCACGCGGTCTGCCACAAGGACATGATTCTGGTTTGTGGCGCCCGGATCAACCAAACACTCGAAGATCACCTGGGACATCTTCTACTTTTTTTGCTCAAGGAGATTTGGTAGAAAGGATCTGAAATGTATGACTTGGTGCAAGGTCATGCTTTAAGAAGTGCATTTGCAAAAGGGCCTAGGTTCAGAGTGTTCATACAGCTCCTTGACAATGGTAATAGATCAATAGAGTACCACGAGTAGATGATATTTCCAGAGGAAGCCATAGCACCTCAATATATCTTGTCAGGATGGCCGAGTGGTCTAAGGCGCCAGACTCAAGAGCTGTTTCTTCACATTGTGTGGGTGTTCTGGTCTCCAAATGGAGGCGTGGGTTCAAATCCCACTTCTGACAATCTGTTTACACATTTAGCTTGAACTACAATCACCACTCCCGCTGTGTTTTCATGCTACCATGTCACCGACAAAAAAACATGAAAAAAAATCCAAAAACTTTGCACATCCTACATAAAGATCAAATTCTTGAGGAAAATCTGCTAGACCATGCTGTTAAATCTGTCATTTAAAGTGCAACTTTAGTCAGAAAAGTAAGTCCTGCTACATCTCTTCCGGTTGTCCCATTTTGCATATATACTCATGTAAAACATTAAAAAATATGCTTCTATACACTTTGAAATCCAGTAATACGCTGTTTCAACCTGCTCTGCACATACTCAGTTGCTCTCCCATTTTAGGCATATTTAAGTTATGACACCAGCCATTTGATGATTTGATAGTTTGGTTGAGAACACAAGCAAATGGGACAGTTATCAATCCCGGGATTCAAGGCATGTAACTGTGTTTTGAAACCCTTAAATCAATTGGTTTACTTCCACTTTATGATTTACTTCTGTTTGGAGGCTCTGGGCTTCAGCAAATTGGAAGCCTCCAGCAAGAAGCACGTTGTTATGGCTAAAGCAAGAATTTACGAGTGAAGGTCACAGGAAGGAACTGGAAAGCAGCATAGAAAACGACCACGAAGGGACTCGAACCCTCAATCTTCTGATCCGAAGTCAGACGCCTTATCCATTAGGCCACGCGGTCTGCCACAAGGACATGATTCTGGTTTGTGGCGCCCGGATCAACCAAACAGTCGAAGATCACCTGGGACATCTTCTACTTTTTTTGCTCAAGGAGATTTGGTAGAAAGGATCTGAAATGTATGACTTGGTGCAAGGTCATGCTTTAAGAAGTGCATTTGCAAAAGGGCCTAGGTTCAGAGTGTTCATACAGCTCCTTGACAATGGTAATAGATCAATAGAGTACCACGAGTAGATGATATTTCCAGAGGAAGCCATAGCACCTCAATATATCTTGTCAGGATGGCCGAGTGGTCTAAGGCGCCAGACTCAAGAGCTGTTTCTTCACATTGTGTGGGTGTTCTGGTCTCCAAATGGAGGCATGGGTTCAAATCCCACTTCTGACAATCTGTTTACACATTTAGCTTGAACTACAATCACCACTCCCGCTGTGTTTTCATGCTACCATGTCACCGACAAAAAAACATGAAAAAAAATCCAAAAACTTTGCACATCCTACATAAAGATCAAATTCTTGAGGAAAATCTGCTAGACCATGCTGTTAAATCTGTCATTTAAAGTGCAACTTTAGTCAGAAAAGTAAGTCCTGCTACATCTCTTCCGGTTGTCCCATTTTGCATATATACTCATGTAAAACATTAAAAAATATGCTTCTATACACTTTGAAATCCAGTAATACGCTGTTTCAACCTGCTCTGCACATACTCAGTTGCTCTCCCATTTTAGGCATATTTAAGTTATGACACCAGCCATTTGATGATTTGATAGTTTGGTTGAGAACACAAGCAAATGGGACAGTTATCAATCCCGGGATTCAAGGCATGTAACTGTGTTTTGAAACCCTTAAATCAATTGGTTTACTTCCACTTTATGATTTACTTCTGTTTGGAGGCTCTGGGCTTCAGCAAATTGGAAGCCTCCAGCAAGAAGCACGTTGTTATGGCTAAAGCAAGAATTTACGAGTGAAGGTCACAGGAAGGAACTGGAAAGCAGCATAGAAAACGACCACGAAGGGACTCGAACCCTCAATCTTCTGATCCGAAGTCAGACGCCTTATCCATTAGGCCACGCGGTCTGCCACAAGGACATGATTCTGGTTTGTGGCGCCCGGATCAACCAAACAGTCGAAGATCACCTGGGACATCTTCTACTTTTTTTGCTCAAGGAGATTTGGTAGAAAGGATCTGAAATGTATGACTTGGTGCAAGGTCATGCTTTAAGAAGTGCATTTGCAAAAGGGCCTAGGTTCAGAGTGTTCATACAGCTCCTTGACAATGGTAATAGATCAATAGAGTACCACGAGTAGATGATATTTCCAGAGGAAGCCATAGCACCTCAATATATCTTGTCAGGATGGCCGAGTGGTCTAAGGCGCCAGACTCAAGAGCTGTTTCTTCACATTGTGTGGGTGTTCTGGTCTCCAAATGGAGGCATGGGTTCAAATCCCACTTCTGACAATCTGTTTACACATTTAGCTTGAACTACAATCACCACTCCCGCTGTGTTTTCATGCTACCATGTCACCGACAAAAAAACATGAAAAAAAATCCAAAAACTTTGCACATCCTACATAAAGATCAAATTCTTGAGGAAAATCTGCTAGACCATGCTGTTAAATCTGTCATTTAAAGTGCAACTTTAGTCAGAAAAGTAAGTCCTGCTACATCTCTTCCGGTTGTCCCATTTTGCATATATACTCATGTAAAACATTAAAAAATATGCTTCTATACACTTTGAAATCCAGTAATACGCTGTTTCAACCTGCTCTGCACATACTCAGTTGGTCTCCCATTTTAGGCATATTTAAGTTATGACACCAGCCATTTGATGATTTGATAGTTTGGTTGAGAACACAAGCAAATGGGACAGTTATCAATCCTGGGATTCAAGGCATGTAACTGTGTTTTGAAACCCTTAAATCAATTGGTTTACTTCCACTTTATGATTTACTTCTGTTTGGAGGCTCTGGGCTTCAGCAAATTGGAAGCCTCCAGCAAGAAGCACGTTGTTATGGCTAAAGCAAGAATTTACGAGTGAAGGTCACAGGAAGGAACTGGAAAGCAGCATAGAAAACGACCACGAAGGGACTCGAACCCTCAATCTTCTGATCAGAAGTCAGACGCCTTATCCATTAGGCCACGCGGTCTGCCACAAGGACATGATTCTGGTTTGTGGCGCCCGGATCAACCAAACACTCGAAGATCACCTGGGACATCTTCTACTTTTTTTGCTCAAGGAGATTTGGTAGAAAGGATCTGAAATGTATGACTTGGTGCAAGGTCATGCTTTAAGAAGTGCATTTGCAAAAGGGCCTAGGTTCAGAGTGTTCATACAGCTCCTTGACAATGGTAATAGATCAATAGAGTACCACGAGTAGATGATATTTCCAGAGGAAGCCATAGCACCTCAATATATCTTGTCAGGATGGCCGAGTGGTCTAAGGCGCCAGACTCAAGAGCTGTTTCTTCACATTGTGTGGGTGTTCTGGTCTCCAAATGGAGGCGTGGGTTCAAATCCCACTTCTGACAATCTGTTTACACATTTAGCTTGAACTACAATCACCACTCCCGCTGTGTTTTCATGCTACCATGTCACCGACAAAAAAACATGAAAAAAAATCCAAAAACTTTGCACATCCTACATAAAGATCAAATTCTTGAGGAAAATCTGCTAGACCATGCTGTTAAATCTCTCATTTAAAGTGCAACTTTAGTCAGAAAAGTAAGTCCTGCTACATCTCTTCCGGTTGTCCCATTTTGCATATATACTCATGTAAAACATTAAAAAATATGCTTCTATACACTTTGAAATCCAGTAATACGCTGTTTCAACCTGCTCTGCACATACTCAGTTGCTCTCCCATTTTAGGCATATTTAAGTTATGACACCAGCCATTTGATGATTTGATAGTTTGGTTGAGAACACAAGCAAATGGGACAGTTATCAATCCTGGGATTCAAGGCATGTAACTGTGTTTTGAAACCCTTAAATCAATTGGTTTACTTCCACTTTATGATTTACTTCTGTTTGGAGGCTCTGGGCTTCAGCAAATTGGAAGCCTCCAGCAAGAAGCACGTTGTTATGTCTAAAGCAAGAATTTACGAGTGAAGGTCACAGGAAGGAACTTGAAAGCAGCATAGAAAACGACCACGAAGGGACTCGAACCCTCAATCTTCTGATCCGAAGTCAGACGCCTTAGCCATTAGGCCACGCGGTCTGCCACAAGGACATGATTCTGGTTTGTGGCGCCCGGATCAACCAAACACTCGAAGATCACCTGGGACATCTTCTACATTTTTTGCTCAAGGAGATTTGGTAGAAAGGATCTGAAATGTATGACTTGGTGCAAGGTCATGCTTTAAGAAGTGCATTTGCAAAAGGGCCTAGGTTCAGAGTGTTCATACAGCTCCTTGACAATGGTAATAGATCAATAGAGTACCACGAGTAGATTATATTTCCAGAGGAAGCCATAGCACCTCAATATATCTTGTCAGGATGGCCGAGTGGTCTAAGGCGCCAGACTCAAGAGCTGTTTCTTCACATTGTGTGGGTGTTCTGGTCTCCAAATGAAGGCGTGGGTTCAAATCCCACTTCTGACAATCTGTTTACACATTTAGCTTGAACTACAATCACCACTCCCGCTGTGTTTTCATGCTACCATGTCACCGACAAAAAAACATGAAAAAAAATCCAAAAACTTTGCACATCCTACATAAAGATCAAATTCTTGAGGAAAATCTGCTAGACCATGCTGTTAAATCTGTCATTTAAAGTGCAACTTTAGTCAGAAAAGTAAGTCCTGCTACATCTCTTCCGGTTGTCCCATTTTGCATATATACTCATGTAAAACATTTAAAAATATGGTTCTATACACTTTGAAATCCAGTAATACGCTGTTTCAACCTGCTCTGCACTTACTCAGTTGCTCTCCCATTTTAGGCATATTTAAGTTATGACACCAGCCATTTGATGATTTGATAGTTTGGTTGAGAACACAAGCAAATGGGACAGTTATCAATCCCGGGATTCCAGGCATGTAACTGTGTTTTGAAACCCTTAAATCAATTGGTTTACTTCCACTTTATGATTTACTTCTGTTTGGAGGCTCTGGGCTTCAGCAAATTGGAAGCCTCCAGCAAGAAGCACGTTGTTATGGCTAAAGCAAGAATTTACGAGTGAAGGTCACAGGAAGGAACTGGAAAGCAGCATAGAAAACGACCACGAAGGGACTCGAAGCCTCAATCTTCTGATCCGAAGTCAGACGCCTTATCCATTAGGCCACGCGGTCTGCCACAAGGACATGATTCTGGTTTGTGGCGCCCGGATCAACCAAACACTCGAAGATCACCTGGGACATCTTCTACTTTTTTTGCTCAAGGAGATTTGGTAGAAAGGATCTGAAATGTATGACTTGGTGCAAGGTCATGCTTTAAGAAGTGCATTTGCAAAAGGGCCTAGGTTCAGAGTGTTCATACAGCTCCTTGACAATGGTAATAGATCAATAGAGTACCACGAGTAGATGATATTTCCAGAGGAAGCCATAGCACCTCAATATATCTTGTCAGGATGGCCGAGTGGTCTAAGGCGCCAGACTCAAGAGCTGTTTCTTCACATTGTGTGGGTGTTCTGGTCTCCAAATGGAGGCGTGGGTTCAAATCCCACTTCTGACAATCTGTTTACACATTTAGCTTGAACTACAATCACCACTCCCGCTGTGTTTTCATGCTACCATGTCACCGACAAAAAAACATGAAAAAAAATCCAAAAACTTTGCACATCCTACATAAAGATCAAATTCTTGAGGAAAATCTGCTAGACCATGCTGTTAAATCTGTCATTTAAAGTGCAACTTTAGTCAGAAAAGTAAGTCCTGCTACATCTCTTCCGGTTGTCCCATTTTGCATATATACTCATGTAAAACATTTAAAAATATGGTTCTATACACTTTGAAATCCAGTAATACGCTGTTTCAACCTGCTCTGCACATACTCAGTTGCTCTCCCATTTTAGGCATATTTAAGTTATGACACCAGCCATTTGATGATTTGATAGTTTGGTTGAGAACACAAGCAAATGGGACAGTTATCAATCCCGGGATTCCAGGCATGTAACTGTGTTTTGAAACCCTTAAATCAATTGGTTTACTTCCACTTTATGATTTACTTCTGTTTGGAGGCTCTGGGCTTCAGCAAATTGGAAGCCTCCAGCAAGAAGCACGTTGTTATGGCTAAAGCAAGAATTTACGAGTGAAGGTCACAGGAAGGAACTGGAAAGCAGCATAGAAAACGACCACGAAGGGACTCGAACCCTCAATCTTCTGATCCGAAGTCAGACGCCTTATCCATTAGGCCACGCGGTCTGCCACAATGACATGATTCTGGTTTGTGGCGCCCGGATCAACCAAACACTCGAAGATCACCTGGGACATCTTCTACTTTTTTTGCTCAAGGAGATTTGGTAGAAAGGATCTGAAATGTATGACTTGGTGCAAGGTCATGCTTTAAGAAGTGCATTTGCAAAAGGGCCTAGGTTCAGAGTGTTCATACAGCTCCTTGACAATGGTAATAGATCAATAGAGTACCACGAGTAGATGATATTTCCAGAGGAAGCCATAGCACCTCAATATATCTTGTCAGGATGGCCGAGTGGTCTAAGGCGCCAGACTCAAGAGCTGTTTCTTCACATTGTGTGGGTGTTCTGGTCTCCAAATGGAGGCGTGGGTTCAAATCCCACTTCTGACAATCTGTTTACACATTTAGCTTGAACTACAATCACCACTCCCGCTGTGTTTTCATGCTACCATGTCACCGACAAAAAAACATGAAAAAAAATCCAAAAACTTTGCACATCCTACATAAAGATCAAATTCTTGAGGAAAATCTGCTAGACCATGCTGTTAAATCTGTCATTTAAAGTGCAACTTTAGTCAGAAAAGTAAGTCCTGCTACATCTCTTCCGGTTGTCCCATTTTGCATATATACTCATGTAAAACATTAAAAAATATGCTTCTATACACTTTGAAATCCAGTAATACGCTGTTTCAACCTGCTCTGCACATACTCAGTTGCTCTCCCATTTTAGGCATATTTAAGTTATGACACCAGCCATTTGATGATTTGATAGTTTGGTTGAGAACACAAGCAAATGGGACAGTTATCAATCCCGGGATTCAAGGCATGTAACTGTGTTTTGAAACCCTTAAATCAATTGGTTTACTTCCACTTTATGATTTACTTCTGTTTGGAGGCTCTGGGCTTCAGCAAATTGGAAGCCTCCAGCAAGAAACACGTTGTTATGGCTAAAGCAAGAATTTACAAGTGAAGGTCACAGGAAGGAACTGGAAAGCAGCATAGAAAACGACCACGAAGGGACTCGAACCCTCAATCTTCTGATCCGAAGTCAGACGCCTTATCCATTAGGCCACGCGGTCTGCCACAAGGACATGATTCTGGTTTGTGGCGCCCGGATCAACCAAACAGTCGAAGATCACCTGGGACATCTTCTACTTTTTTTGCTCAAGGAGATTTGGTAGAAAGGATCTGAAATGTATGACTTGGTGCAAGGTCATGCTTTAAGAAGTGCATTTGCAAAAGGGCCTAGGTTCAGAGTGTTCATACAGCTCCTTGACAATGGTAATAGATCAATAGAGTACCACGAGTAGATGATATTTCCAGAGGAAGCCATAGCACCTCAATATATCTTGTCAGGATGGCCGAGTGGTCTAAGGCGCCAGACTCAAGAGCTGTTTCTTCACATTGTGTGGGTGTTCTGGTCTCCAAATAGAGGCGTGGGTTCAAATCCCACTTCTGACAATCTGTTTACACATTTAGCTTGAACTACAATCACCACTCCCGCTGTGTTTTCATGCTACCATGTCACCGACAAAAAAACATGAAAAAAAATCCAAAAACTTTGCACATCCTACATAAAGATCAAATTCTTGAGGAAAATCTGCTAGACCATGCTGTTAAATCTGTCATTTAAAGTGCAACTTTAGTCAGAAAAGTAAGTCCTGCTACATCTCTTCCGGTTGTCCCATTTTGCATATATACTCATGTAAAACATTAAAAAATATGCTTCTATACACTTTGAAATCCAGTAATACGCTGTTTCAAGCTGCTCTGCACATACTCAGTTGCTCTCCCATTTTAGGCATATTTAAGTTATGACACCAGCCATTTGATGATTTGATAGTTTGGTTGAGAACACAAGCAAATGGGACAGTTATCAATCCCGGGATTCCAGGCATGTAACTGTGTTTTGAAACCCTTAAATCAATTGGTTTACTTCCACTTTATGATTTACTTCTGTTTGGAGGCTCTGGGCTTCAGCAAATTGGAAGCCTCCAGCAAGAAGCACGTTGTTATGGCTAAAGCAAGAATTTACGAGTGAAGGTCACAGGAAGGAACTGGAAAGCAGCATAGAAAACGACCACGAAGGGACTCGAACCCTCAATCTTCTGATCCGAAGTCAGACGCCTTATCCATTAGGCCACACGGTCTGCCACAAGGACATGATTCTGGTTTGTGGCGCCCGGATCAACCAAACACTCGAAGATCACCTGGGACATCTTCTACTTTTTTTGCTCAAGGAGATTTGGTAGAAAGGATCTGAAATGTATGACTTGGTGCAAGGTCATGCTTTAAGAAGTGCATTTGCAAAAGGGCCTAGGTTCAGAGTGTTCATACAGCTCCTTGACAATGGTAATAGATCAATAGAGTACCACGAGTAGATGATATTTCCAGAGGAAGCCATAGCACCTCAATATATCTTGTCAGGATGGCCGAGTGGTCTAAGGCGCCAGACTCAAGAGCTGTTTCTTCACATTGTGTGGGTGTTCTGGTCTCCAAATGTAGGCGTGGGTTCAAATCCCACTTCTGACAATCTGTTTACACATTTAGCTTGAACTACAATCACCACTCCCGCTGTGTTTTCATGCTACCATGTCACCGACAAAAAAACATGAAAAAAAATCCAAAAACTTTGCACATCCTACATAAAGATCAAATTCTTGAGGAAAATCTGCTAGACCATGCTGTTAAATCTGTCATTTAAAGTGCAACTTTAGTCAGAAAAGTAAGTCCTGCTACATCTCTTCCGGTTGTCCCATTTTGCATATATACTCATGTAAAACATTAAAAAATATGCTTCTATACACTTTGAAATCCAGTAATACGCTGTTTCAACCTGCTCTGCACATACTCAGTTGCTCTCCCATTTTAGGCATATTTAAGTTATGACACCAGCCATTTGATGATTTGATAGTTTGGTTGAGAACACAAGCAAATGGGACAGTTATCAATCCCGGGATTCCAGGCATGTAACTGTGTTTTGAAACCCTTAAATCAATTGGTTTACTTCCACTTTATGATTTACTTCTGTTTGGAGGCTCTGGGCTTCAGCAAATTGGAAGCCTCCAGCAAGAAGCACGTTGTTATGGCTAAAGCAAGAATTTACGAGTGAAGGTCACAGGAAGGAACTGGAAAGCAGCATAGAAAACGACCACGAAGGGACTCGAACCCTCAATCTTCTGATCCGAAGTCAGACGCCTTATCCATTAGGCCACGCGGTCTGCCACAAGGACATGATTCTGGTTTGTGGCGCCCGGATCAACCAAACACTCGAAGATCACCTGGGACATCTTCTACTTTTTTTGCTCAAGGAGATTTGGTAGAAAGGATCTGAAATGTATGACTTGGTGCAAGGTCATGCTTTAAGAAGTGCATTTGCAAAAGGGCCTAGGTTCAGAGTGTTCATACAGCTCCTTGACAATGGTAATAGATCAATAGAGTACCACGAGTAGATGATATTTCCAGAGGAAGCCATAGCACCTCAATATATCTTGTCAGGATGGCCGAGTGGTCTAAGGCGCCAGACTCAAGAGCTGTTTCTTCACATTGTGTGGGTGTTCTGGTCTCCAAATGGAGGCGTGGGTTCAAATCCCACTTCTGACAATCTGTTTACACATTTAGCTTGAACTACAATCACCACTCCCGCTGTGTTTTCATGCTACCATGTCACCGACAAAAAAATCCAAAAACTTTGCACATCCTACATAAAGATCAAATTCTTGAGGAAAATCTGCTAGACCATGCTGTTAAATCTGTCATTTAAAGTGCAACTTTAGTCAGAAAAGTAAGTCCTGCTACATCTCTTCCGGTTGTCCCATTTTGCATATATACTCATGTAAAACATTAAAAAATATGCTTCTATACACTTTGAAATCCAGTAATACGCTGTTTCAACCTGCTCTGCACATACTCAGTTGCTCTCCCATTTTAGGCATATTTAAGTTATGACACCAGCCATTTGATGATTTGATAGTTTGGTTGAGAACACAAGCAAATGGGACAGTTATCAATCCCGGGATTCAAGGCATGTAACTGTGTTTTGAAACCCTTAAATCAATTGGTTTACTTCCACTTTATGATTTACTTCTGTTTGGAGGCTCTGGGCTTCAGCAAATTGGAAGCCTCCAGCAAGAAGCACGTTGTTATGGCTAAAGCAAGAATTTACGAGTGAAGGTCACAGGAAGGAACTGGAAAGCAGCATAGAAAACGACCACGAAGGGACTCGAACCCTCAATCTTCTGATCCGAAGTCAGACGCCTTATCCATTAGGCCACGCGGTCTGCCACAAGGACATGATTCTGGTTTGTGGCGCCCGGATCAACCAAACACTCGAAGATCACCTGGGACATCTTCTACTTTTTTTGCTCAAGGAGATTTGGTAGAAAGGATCTGAAATGTATGACTTGGTGCAAGGTCATGCTTTAAGAAGTGCATTTGCAAAAGGGCCTAGGTTCAGAGTGTTCATACAGCTCCTTGACAATGGTAATAGATCAATAGAGTACCACGAGTAGATGATATTTCCAGAGGAAGCCATAGCACCTCAATATATCTTGTCAGGATGGCCGAGTGGTCTAAGGCGCCAGACTCAAGAGCTGTTTCTTCACATTGTGTGGGTGTTCTGGTCTCCAAATGGAGGCGTGGGTTCAAATCCCACTTCTGACAATCTGTTTACACATTTAGCTTGAACTACAATCACCACTCCCGCTGTGTTTTCATGCTACCATGTCACCGACAAAAAAACATGAAAAAAAATCCAAAAACTTTGCACATCCTACATAAAGATCAAATTCTTGAGGAAAATCTGCTAGACCATGCTGTTAAATCTGTCATTTAAAGTGCAACTTTAGTCAGAAAAGTAAGTCCTGCTACATCTCTTCCGGTTGTCCCATTTTGCATATATACTCATGTAAAACATTAAAAAATATGCTTCTATACACTTTGAAATCCAGTAATACGCTGTTTCAACCTGCTCTGCACATACTCAGTTGCTCTCCCATTTTAGGCATATTTAAGTTATGACACCAGCCATTTGATGATTTGATAGTTTGGTTGAGAACACAAGCAAATGGGACAGTTATCAATCCCGGGATTCAAGGCATGTAACTGTGTTTTGAAACCCTTAAATCAATTGGTTTACTTCCACTTTATGATTTACTTCTGTTTGGAGGCTCTGGGCTTCAGCAAATTGGAAGCCTCCAGCAAGAAACACGTTGTTATGGCTAAAGCAAGAATTTACAAGTGAAGGTCACAGGAAGGAACTGGAAAGCAGCATAGAAAACGACCACGAAGGGACTCGAACCCTCAATCTTCTGATCCGAAGTCAGACGCCTTATCCATTAGGCCACGCGGTCTGCCACAAGGACATGATTCTGGTTTGTGGCGCCCGGATCAACCAAACAGTCGAAGATCACCTGGGACATCTTCTACTTTTTTTGCTCAAGGAGATTTGGTAGAAAGGATCTGAAATGTATGACTTGGTGCAAGGTCATGCTTTAAGAAGTGCATTTGCAAAAGGGCCTAGGTTCAGAGTGTTCATACAGCTCCTTGACAATGGTAATAGATCAATAGAGTACCACGAGTAGATGATATTTCCAGAGGAAGCCATAGCACCTCAATATATCTTGTCAGGATGGCCGAGTGGTCTAAGGCGCCAGACTCAAGAGCTGTTTCTTCACATTGTGTGGGTGTTCTGGTCTCCAAATAGAGGCGTGGGTTCAAATCCCACTTCTGACAATCTGTTTACACATTTAGCTTGAACTACAATCACCACTCCCGCTGTGTTTTCATGCTACCATGTCACCGACAAAAAAACATGAAAAAAAATCCAAAAACTTTGCACATCCTACATAAAGATCAAATTCTTGAGGAAAATCTGCTAGACCATGCTGTTAAATCTGTCATTTAAAGTGCAACTTTAGTCAGAAAAGTAAGTCCTGCTACATCTCTTCCGGTTGTCCCATTTTGCATATATACTCATGTAAAACATTAAAAAATATGCTTCTATACACTTTGAAATCCAGTAATACGCTGTTTCAAGCTGCTCTGCACATACTCAGTTGCTCTCCCATTTTAGGCATATTTAAGTTATGACACCAGCCATTTGATGATTTGATAGTTTGGTTGAGAACACAAGCAAATGGGACAGTTATCAATCCCGGGATTCCAGGCATGTAACTGTGTTTTGAAACCCTTAAATCAATTGGTTTACTTCCACTTTATGATTTACTTCTGTTTGGAGGCTCTGGGCTTCAGCAAATTGGAAGCCTCCAGCAAGAAGCACGTTGTTATGGCTAAAGCAAGAATTTACGAGTGAAGGTCACAGGAAGGAACTGGAAAGCAGCATAGAAAACGACCACGAAGGGACTCGAACCCTCAATCTTCTGATCCGAAGTCAGACGCCTTATCCATTAGGCCACACGGTCTGCCACAAGGACATGATTCTGGTTTGTGGCGCCCGGATCAACCAAACACTCGAAGATCACCTGGGACATCTTCTACTTTTTTTGCTCAAGGAGATTTGGTAGAAAGGATCTGAAATGTATGACTTGGTGCAAGGTCATGCTTTAAGAAGTGCATTTGCAAAAGGGCCTAGGTTCAGAGTGTTCATACAGCTCCTTGACAATGGTAATAGATCAATAGAGTACCACGAGTAGATGATATTTCCAGAGGAAGCCATAGCACCTCAATATATCTTGTCAGGATGGCCGAGTGGTCTAAGGCGCCAGACTCAAGAGCTGTTTCTTCACATTGTGTGGGTGTTCTGGTCTCCAAATGGAGGCGTGGCTTCAAATCCCACTTCTGACAATCTGTTTACACATTTAGCTTGAACTACAATCACCACTCCCGCTGTGTTTTCATGCTACCATGTCACCGACAAAAAAACATGAAAAAAAATCCAAAAACTTTGCACATCCTACATAAAGATCAAATTCTTGAGGAAAATCTGCTAGACCATGCTGTTAAATCTGTCATTTAAAGTGCAACTTTAGTCAGAAAA
>NW_027507685.1:62060677-62065677 GCF_037356315.1 Lithobates pipiens | reverse complement strand
TTATGGCTAAAGCAAGAATTTACGAGTGAAGGTCACAGGAAGGAACTGGAAAGCAGCATAGAAAACAACCACGAAAGGACTCGAACGCTCAATCTTCTGATCCGAAGCCTTACGCCTAATCCATTAGGCCACGCGGTCTGCCACAAGGACATGATTCTGGTTTGTGGCGCCCGGATCAACCAAACAGTCGAAGATCACCTGGGACATCTTCTACTTTTTTTGCTCAAGGAGATTTGGTAGAAAGGATCTGAAATGTATGACTTGGTGCAAGGTCATGCTTTAAGAAGTGCATTTGCAAAAGGGCCTAGGTTCAGAGTGTTCATACAGCTCCTTGACAATGGTAATAGATCAATAGAGTACCACGAGTACATGATATTTCCAGAGGAAGCCATAGCACCTCAATATATCTTGTCAGGATGGCCGAGTGGTCTAAGGCGCCAGACTCAAGAACTGTTTCTTCACGTTGTGTGGGTGTTCTGGTCTCCAAATGGAGGCGTGGGTTCAAATCCCACTTCTGACAATCTGTTTACACATTTAGCTTGAACTACAATCACCACTCCCGCTGTGTTTTCATGCTACCATGTCACCGACAAAAAAACATGAAAAAAAATCCAAAAACTTTGCACATCCTACATAAAGATCAAATTCTTGAGGAAAATCTGCTAGACCATGCTGTTAAATCTGTCATTTAAAGTGCAACTTTAGTCAGAAAAGTAAGTCCTGCTACATCTCTTCCGGTTGTCCCATTTTGCATATATACTCATGTAAAACATTAAAAAATATGCTTCTATACACTTTGAAATCCAGTAATACGCTGTTTCAACCTGCTCTGCACATACTCAGTTGCTCTCCCATTTTAGGCATATTTAAGTTATGACACCAGCCATTTGATGATTTGATAGTTTGGTTGAGAACACAAGCAAATGGGACAGTTATCAATCCCGGGATTCCAGGCATGTAACTGTGTTTTGAAACCCTTAAATCAATTGGTTTACTTCCACTTTATGATTTACTTCTGTTTGGAGGCTCTGGGCTTCAGCAAATTGGAAGCCTCCAGCAAGAAGCACGTTGTTATGGCTAAAGCAAGAATTTACGAGTGAAGGTCACAGGAAGGAACTGGAAAGCAGCATAGAAAACGACCACGAAGGGACTCGAACCCTCAATCTTCTGATCCGAAGTCAGACGCCTTATCCATTAGGCCACGCGGTCTGCCACAAGGACATGATTCTGGTTTGTGGCGCCCGGATCAACCAAACACTCGAAGATCACCTGGGACATCTTCTACTTTTTTTGCTCAAGGAGATTTAGTAGAAAGGATCTGAAATGTATGACTTGGTGCAAGGTCATGCTTTAAGAAGTGCATTTGCAAAAGGGCCTAGGTTCAGAGTGTTCATACAGCTCCTTGACAATGGTAATAGATCAATAGAGTACCACGAGTAGATGATATTTCCAGAGGAAGCCATAGCACCTCAATATATCTTGTCAGGATGGCCGAGTGGTCTAAGGCGCCAGACTCAAGAGCTGTTTCTTCACATTGTGTGGGTGTTCTGGTCTCCAAATGGAGGCGTGGGTTCAAATCCCACTTCTGACAATCTGTTTACACATTTAGCTTGAACTACAATCACCACTCCCGCTGTGTTTTCATGCTACCATGTCACCGACAAAAAAACATGAAAAAAAATCCAAAAACTTTGCACATCCTACATAAAGATCAAATTCTTGAGGAAAATCTGCTAGACCATGCTGTTAAATCTGTCATTTAAAGTGCAACTTTAGTCAGAAAAGTAAGTCCTGCTACATCTCTTCCGGTTGTCCCATTTTGCATATATACTCATGTAAAACATTAAAAAATATGCTTCTATACACTTTGAAATCCAGTAATACGCTGTTTCAACCTGCTCTGCACATACTCAGTTGCTCTCCCATTTTAGGCATATTTAAGTTATGACACCAGCCATTTGATGATTTGATAGTTTGGTTGAGAACACAAGCAAATGGGACAGTTATCAATCCCGGGATTCAAGGCATGTAACTGTGTTTTGAAACCCTTAAATCAATTGGTTTACTTCCACTTTACGATTTACTTCTGTTTGGAGGCTCTGGGCTTCAGCAAATTGGAAGCCTCCAGCAAGAAGCACGTTGTTATGGCTAAAGCAAGAATTTACGAGTGAAGGTCACAGGAAGGAACTGGAAAGCAGCATAGAAAACGACCACGAAGGGACTCGAACCCTCAATCTTCTGATCCGAAGTCAGACGCCTTATCCATTAGGCCATGCGGTCTGCCACAAGGACATGATTCTGGTTTGTGGCGCCCGGATCAACCAAACACTCGAAGATCACCTGGGACATCTTCTACTTTTTTTGCTCAAGGAGATTTGGTAGAAAGGATCTGAAATGTATGACTTGGTGCAAGGTCATGCTTTAAGAAGTGCATTTGCAAAAGGGCCTAGGTTCAGAGTGTTCATACAGCTCCTTGACAATGGTAATAGATCAATAGAGTACCACGAGTAGATGATATTTCCAGAGGAAGCCATAGCACCTCAATATATCTTGTCAGGATGGCCGAGTGGTCTAAGGCGCCAGATTCAAGAGCTGTTTCTTCACATTGTGTGGGTGTTCTGGTCTCCAAATGGAGGCGTGGGTTCAAATCCCACTTCTGACAATCTGTTTACACATTTAGCTTGAACTACAATCACCACTCCCGCTGTGTTTTCATGCTACCATGTCACCGACAAAAAAACATGAAAAAAAATCCAAAAACTTTGCACATCCTACATAAAGATCAAATTCTTGAGGAAAATCTGCTAGACCATGCTGTTAAATCTGTCATTTAAAGTGCAACTTTAGTCAGAAAAGTAAGTCCTGCTACATCTCTTCCGGTTGTCCCATTTTGCATATATACTCATGTAAAACATTAAAAAATATGCTTCTATACACTTTGAAATCCAGTAATACGCTGTTTCAACCTGCTCTGCACATACTCAGTTGCTCTCCCATTTTAGGCATATTTAAGTTATGACACCAGCCATTTGATGATTTGATAGTTTGGTTGAGAACACAAGCAAATGGGACAGTTATCAATCCCGGGATTCAAGGCATGTAACTGTGTTTTGAAACCCTTAAATCAATTGGTTTACTTCCACTTTACGATTTACTTCTGTTTGGAGGCTCTGGGCTTCAGCAAATTGGAAGCCTCCAGCAAGAAGCACGTTGTTATGGCTAAAGCAAGAATTTACGAGTGAAGGTCACAGGAAGGAACTGGAAAGCAGCATAGAAAACGACCACGAAGGGACTCGAACCCTCAATCTTCTGATCCGAAGTCAGACGCCTTATCCATTAGGCCACGCGGTCTGCCACAAGGACATGATTCTGGTTTGTGGCGCCCGGATCAACCAAACAGTCGAAGATCACCTGGGACATCTTCTACTTTTTTTGCTCAAGGAGATTTGGTAGAAAGGATCTGAAATGTATGACTTGGTGCAAGGTCATGCTTTAAGAAGTGCATTTGCAAAAGGGCCTAGGTTCAGAGTGTTCATACAGCTCCTTGACAATGGTAATAGATCAATAGAGTACCACGAGTAGATGATATTTCCAGAGGAAGCCATAGCACCTCAATATATCTTGTCAGGATGGCCGAGTGGTCTAAGGCGCCAGACTCAAGAGCTGTTTCTTCACATTGTGTGGGTGTTCTGGTCTCCAAATGGAGGCATGGGTTCAAATCCCACTTCTGACAATCTGTTTACACATTTAGCTTGAACTACAATCACCACTCCCGCTGTGTTTTCATGCTACCATGTCACCGACAAAAAAACATGAAAAAAAATCCAAAAACTTTGCACATCCTACATAAAGATCAAATTCTTGAGGAAAATCTGCTAGACCATGCTGTTAAATCTGTCATTTAAAGTGCAACTTTAGTCAGAAAAGTAAGTCCTGCTACATCTCTTCCGGTTGTCCCATTTTGCATATATACTCATGTAAAACATTAAAAAATATGCTTCTATACACTTTGAAATCCAGTAATACGCTGTTTCAACCTGCTCTGCACATACTCAGTTGCTCTCCCATTTTAGGCATATTTAAGTTATGACACCAGCCATTTGATGATTTGATAGTTTGGTTGAGAACACAAGCAAATGGGACAGTTATCAATCCTGGGATTCAAGGCATGTAACTGTGTTTTGAAACCCTTAAATCAATTGGTTTACTTCCACTTTATGATTTACTTCTGTTTGGAGGCTCTGGGCTTCAGCAAATTGGAAGCCTCCAGCAAGAAGCACGTTGTTATGGCTAAAGCAAGAATTTACGAGTGAAGGTCACAGGAAGGAACTGGAAAGCAGCATAGAAAACGACCACGAAGGGACTCGAACCCTCAATCTTCTGATCCGAAGTCAGACGCCTTATCCATTAGGCCATGCGGTCTGCCACAAGGACATGATTCTGGTTTGTGGCGCCCGGATCAACCAAACACTCGAAGATCACCTGGGACATCTTCTACTTTTTTTGCTCAAGGAGATTTGGTAGAAAGGATCTGAAATGTATGACTTGGTGCAAGGTCATGCTTTAAGAAGTGCATTTGCAAAAGGGCCTAGGTTCAGAGTGTTCATACAGCTCCTTGACAATGGTAATAGATCAATAGAGTACCACGAGTAGATGATATTTCCAGAGGAAGCCATAGCACCTCAATATATCTTGTCAGGATGGCCGAGTGGTCTAAGGCGCCAGATTCAAGAGCTGTTTCTTCACATTGTGTGGGTGTTCTGGTCTCCAAATGGAGGCGTGGGTTCAAATCCCACTTCTGACAATCTGTTTACACATTTAGCTTGAACTACAATCACCACTCCCGCTGTGTTTTCATGCTACCATGTCACCGACAAAAAAACATGAAAAAAAATCCAAAAACTTTGCACATCCTACATAAAGATAAAATTCTTGAGGAAAATCTGCTAGACCATGCTGTTAAATCTGTCATTTAAAGTGCAACTTTAGTCAGAAAAGTA